>NC_056745.1:870282286-870307286 GCF_019279795.1 Protopterus annectens | reverse complement strand
TGTGTGTGTGTGTGTGTGTGTGTGTGTGTGTGTAGCTATGTACACACACATATATATATATATATATATATATATAAACATGGAAAGACTGACATACCTGTTATTGTACTCGGTATCATGCAGGCCACTGAGAGGTGACCTGAGCAGTCTTAGACCCTGCCTTTCTGGAAATGAGCTAGGCTTCTACAGACTCTAGTACCACTAGGCTAGTGGCTTCATATGAACCTATGCAGGCCTCCCAACCTGTTGTCCCACACATGGCCTGCTTATGTCATCTATTACAACTTCACCTGCAGTTGTGTATAAATCAGACTTGTGCCATAGTGCTTGCATAAAGTACTGAGTTCTCTAGTCTCTGTACTTAGATAGATAGGGGTTTACTGCAGTCAACTGTGTATGTAGGGTTGGGAGGGTGGCCTAATGGTTAAGGTGTTTATGTTACAAACACAAGGTGCAGGGCTTGAGTCTCACAAGGGATTATTGGCTGAGCTTAAAATGGCTTGCAAGGGCAGTTAGCCTAGTATTAATCTATGAATCTATGAATATATATATATATAGATATATATATATATATATATATATATATATATATATATATATATATATATATGTATATATATATATATATATGTGTGTGTGTGTGTGTGTGTGTGTGTACAGAGAGAGAAAGAGAGAGATACTGTTCCAGCCACCACCATGCCATAGCAATGATGACTTTACTGTAGTTACCTAACTTTCCTTTGATTGCATTCAAAGTCTGCCCTCCCCAAGAAATAGCCACTTCTGTTGATTACCAGGGATATGTCATCAACATTTAATGAACTGTTGAAGTACAACTTTTCCACCTATAGAAAATGTAAATGCTTGCAAAGAGGACACATGACATCTAGTCTATATATGTCAACAAATCTGTCTGTCACATAGTTCCTATCAGTAGACTCTTACTAAATCTCTTTATCCACCTTCTCTTCCTTTCTCCCATATTCATTCTCACATTCTGTTTATTTATTATTGTTTTTCCCATTCTCCTCTTCCTTTGGTATTATAAATACATCAATGTGCAAACAAGTGTTATTGGAGCACATGGTAATTTGTAGCAAAATATCAGTTTTGTTTGTTACTGAGATGTTCTTGAACATGCCATTTGTTATACTTAAACTACCCAAGTTAATATGTATCACTTTTATGGTTTTCTCCTGGCTCTTACTGAAACTGGTCCATTGAGATTAGGGCTTTACCTCGGTCAACAAATTAAAAATAAATAAAAAATAAAATAAACAAGGCCCCAGTAGTGTGTTTCAACTTTCTGCTACAGCCATTCTATTAAAATCACTGTAATGAATAGTATAAATAGATAAAACATCATGAAATAGTGCTGTGGACAGTGTGGACTGTATTTATTTCCTTCTGTTCTTGAATATCAGATTAACTACTCTTCTTAGCAACCTCAGCTGAAATTATTTAAGATGTCTTGGTGAGCAGCAACTGATCTCAGGTGTTGAACTAACACAGTAACTGGATACAAATTAGCTAGCCTGGTCATTGTACTATGTTAAAGAAATGAGTTTAGAGCTCATGACAATGAACAGTATGACCTGATTCTGAGTTTGATTTCTGACTCTTCTTAATGGGAATTTGTGAGGTAATTATTTGCTTAGAGCAATTATTTATTAGCCAAATAATTACTACAGATCATTTCTATATAAGAAAGAATATTTACTTATTTAATTGGTTTCACATCACATTTAAAATGCAAAAGAGGTGATTTATTTCTTTGTCTTTATTTTCAAAACAAGTTTCACACCAAATTTTATATATATATATATATATATATATATATACTAACATATGTTTTCTCAGGACCCCCTGCTTATGTTCTTTTCCTGTGGTGCAGAGATAAATCAGGCTCTACTATTAATGGGTTAAAAGAAGCTTTAATTAGCCCATCCTCAAGAAAATGTTTCCTTATTAGAGCAACTTAGAAAATTTCTGCTTTCAGTCTAACCTTATAAGTTATTGAGAAAGTGGTTTATGTTCACTCATATTTCTATTTAATATCCTAATTCATTTATGTAACTGTCATGCACTGACTGGGAAAGTGGGCTGGTCAGTCATAACTCAGGCCAGAAGAGTAACCTAGACTCTGCAGAGAAATTATAGACTGAGGGGCAACATACAAACTCCATACTGCCAGTAAGAAGAGATCAAGGCTGAAACCCAGACACTGGAGTTGTTGGACATGATCTTACCAGTAAACCACTTTAAAACCATATGACTTTTTAAGGACATTATCAGTCTGGTTTTACATTAAAGCATATCACTGAGAATGTCCTCACATGAGTTGTTGATGAACTCTAAGATTGGTGATACATCTATATACTCAGTCTTCTCTGATTTGTAAGCAGTCTATGAAACTTTGAAACATAGTATCATGATTTAATGCTTTTGGTCTAACTGTGGTTTAAATTTATTGATATTGAATACTTTTCTTTAACCTCTGGGTCTCACTTATTAGGAGGATTTTGTTACTGACATATGTGTCTCAGGAGTTAGTCTTGGAGAATTTTTTTTTCATGTTGCTGTATTGGTCCATTGTATCCTCTGCCTGTACTTAACTGGCCCATGTTTTCCATGGGTGATGGAGATGATCCTATAGCCCATTTGTTCTTGCTCAGATGTATCCTTTCCCCCCTCTGTGAGAGCCAAGGGAAGGGAGCAGCCCAATTTTCTGGTGCTACCTACCTTCCAGTATGGAGTGACCCCCTCCCTCACTTCACCCTCTCTAAGCTGCACTACTGCTTTCTTGCCACAGGGAACTTACCTCCACACACACTCTCTTGGCTATGTGTGAGCACATATTGGCATCATGTAATTACAGGTTTCTGCTGCATGTGTGTAACACATAGTTCTCCTGCTAGATGACTTCCCAACTGTAAGACAGAGTCCCATCTCTGCTGCCAAGATGTTTAAACAAGCAGCACCCATTCAATTCCATTGTCACCAATCAGCTCCTATGGCAGGCTAATCTGGTCTTTGAATTCAGGTCACCTGGCCCATAACAAAGCCTTTTTCCCCTCTATGTCACCAGAGATGTCACATAAGGAGGTGACAGAGGTATTTACAATCATTACTATGCTGATATCAGGTTATACCTCTCCTTTTCTCATCAGTCTTTGACAAATTTTGTCTGACTTTATTACCTTTAAAAACTGCCTAGATCCCATTCTTTTTTGGACAGTAATTAGTCATTGGAAACTCCACCTAGCTAAAACAAAGTGTGAATTCACGCTAGTATTCAACTCAGTTATAATCATTTGCCTTATTGTAAGAGAGAGAGAATGGATTGCAGTTTACTTTGCATATGCATGATTTGAATTAGATTATTGTTTATAAACTGACTCTAAAGAATCAAGTGGTTTATTTTTTTTGGTCAAGACAGTGACCTGGATTCCAAAACCCTTTGGTGTGAATTTAACATTCCTAACTGACCGTGCAACTCCACTCCAGATTCCAAAAGATTGGCCTCTGTCATTATACAACTAGCCTATGCTGGCTGAGAATGCCCCATGCAAAATCAAAGGTGAAGCCATTTGAAATGAATGAGCATCTTTGTGTGGTAGAAACTATAGTGTATGTGAGTAGGCACTGCGAAAATCACTGAGTGGGAAGCTGGGATGCCTGCAGTACATAGTTTCATGTAGAAATGGAGCTGTGCAATGGGTATCTAGAATCAAAGGGCAGCCTGTGACCTGAAACATACACGGTGGTGGAGCATATGTGTTGTCCCAGAACCTTCTTAAGGAATGGTTTTCTTTACTTTGTTTTCTAAATTAAAAAAGATGTAATTCCCTGGTGGGCTAGTGGCTCATTCAAAACACCAACCAGAAGACTGTGGCAGCACCTATAATGTATTTAATATTATAAACACATATACATAAGAACTGTATTGACAAGAATAAGCTAAAGAGACTGGTTTTGGCTAGTATCCTACATAGTATTCATCAGTGTAACAAAATACAAACAGCTCATCCTTTAAATACACTCGGTGTGACCAATTAGAGATGTTCATTTAACCCAGGTGCAAATAGCTCTCCTAATTTAATTATCGATTTCCTCTCTTTTATGTTTAGCAATTCATACCAGCCTTATTTATTGGATTTAGTTCCTAGGATCCAATTGATTATAATAAAATAAAATAATGCATTTTTATGTGACACAGTATGTGTGTACAATGCATTGGTATTTCTTTGGTGTTGAATGTCACTGAAATGTTCTGATATCCTGTATTTTACTGGTCTTGAAGTCTGACCTATATAGAAGGCAGAACATTTGCAGACTGCAAGGTATATAACCCAGTCTGAATTACAATTAGCAAAAAAGGGGATATCATATACTTGACTTGTGTTCTTACTACTGAAACTTTTTGTTTTCAATATTCTGGGACAATATGTACAATGACCAGATGGAAAGCAGCCTGTTGCAACCTGTCCCTCAAGTGTGCTTTGTAAACTTTCTTTTAGCTTATAGGGCCCATGCTTATAGAGATTGAAATGAGACACTATTTTTTTTTCCTTTCTAAAGGAAAACTGACATCTATTTCCTATTATTCCAGAAAGTTTACTGTTCTCCATTAAAATGTTCCAATTACGTTGCACACTGTCCATTAGTGCCCCTGTGTTCCTACTGAAGGTCGTAACAAACCTAAAGGTACTTTCTGGTGTATCTATCTGACTTTTATATTGTAGGAGATTACCTCTTTCAATGTTATCTACCTTCTTCTTAGCTTGTAGAATATAACCTGCTTTGTAACCCCTTTCTTTTAATCTGTTTGTCAGGTCATCCCTAAATGCTTATATGTGTCATTCTCTGAGCATATATGTTTGATCCTCATATATTGTGATTTAGGAATATTTTTACAAATATGTGGGGGATGATAGCTGGTGGCATGGAGAAGGGAATTATATTCAGGGAATTTACGGTAAACTTCTGTTATCAAAGTGTTATCAGGGGCTTTGATAACCATAACATCCAGAAAAGTAATCCGTTCTTTATCTTGGGTTACCGTAAACTCAATCACCCGTTTGTTTTCATTCAAATAACCAACAAATCCTTTACGATGTTCCTCATCCGATCTCCATACCATCCAGCAATCATCCAAATATCTTTTCCAGATGTCTATTTCATATATATACAGATTATGGGAGCTATCATAAATGATTTGCTCCTCTATATATGCCATGAATAGATCAGCATATATGGGAGCAAATGATGCCCCCATTGCTGTACCTTTAATCTGTAGATATCATTTATCCTGATAGAAAAAGACATTTTTAGTGAGTACATGCTCGGTGAAACAAAGAAGAAGAGTAATGAAGCCTGGTTGGTATAACTCTGACCTATATAGCCAATATTTTAAAGCTTCTATACCAGCCCAGTATGGAATGTTGGAATATAGGGCTTTAACATCTAGGGTACAGAGTAACCAACCTGCCTCCAATTGCATTTAAGAGATGACCTGAAGAAATTCCATAGTATCCTTTAGTCAGACCCTCACCCATTTAAGCAAAGGTTTTAAATATCTCATAAGGTATTGAGACAATGGTTCCATAAGGGAGCCCTTTCTGGATACTATAGGTCTTCCTGGAGGGTTACAAAGATTTTTATGTGTTTTCGGTAGGAAATATATATACTGGTTATTGGGATCCGAAATCATCAAATGTTTCCTAGTAGCATCAGTAATAATACCCTCTTCCAATGCTAAGGATAAAAAATTATCAGTCTGCTTTTTGAAATGTATAGTGGGATTATATGTGAGGTGTACATAATATCTACTATCCACAAGTTGTTTATTGGCTTCCTGGTCATATTATATCCAGTCTTGCACCACTTCTGCCCCTCTTTTATCAGCCCTTAATATGATTATTTCATAGTTATCAGCTAATCTAGAAATAGTAGTCATCTCAGCCTTAGATACATTACTAGCCCTAACCTGACATTCCCTAGAACAAAAATGCAAATCTCTGAGGATAGAATTTTGGAATAGCAGTACATTGTGATTCATTTGGGGGTGGGGTTAAAGGTAGATTTGTGGTATCTAAAGTCTTCATCTTTATCTGTGGATTATTTTTCCTAAAAAAATAATTTCAAGTTAAGATTTCTACAAAAAGCGGTCACATCTTTTGCAAAACTTTCCTCAGACACAAAAGAGCCAGGTATGAATGACAATCCTTTATTAAGAATATCCTCCTCCAAGGAGGAGAGGGGGTAAGATGATATATTCAACAAATTCTTATTTACTGTTTCTGTACATACATTCAAAGTAATCCATCCATATTATCTACATTTCCTGTGTTTTCTACCCCCTCTTCCTTTTTGGCTTAATTCTAAAGGGACACTGGAATTTCTTCTCTTCTGTGCTGGTGATCCTATGGATACTGGTGTATCTATCTCAAAACCAGAGGAAGAATCTTCCCCTGAGGTGTCTGCACCAGAAATAGAAGTTTTCTTAAGTATTGATCTTGGACGCTTCCTTTTAGATGTATTTCTGTATGGTTGTGAAAACTGGACATGTTTGTTCCTATCCCTAGTAAAGGGGTCCCCCCTTTCATAATCTTCCAAATCCCATGAAATATTTCTTCTTTTTCCTCTCTTTTAGTTGTAAAAACAAACCAAAGCAACACCAAGGGGCAAAGATTCCTGTGGTCCAAACTAAAATACTAAATGCTGATAAAATAAACAACATCCACAGGAACCACACACGGCAGAACTGTGTCTACTTCGGAATTCACAATGTCTCAAACTTCTTGATTAACTGAATGATAACGCAGACTTCAAACAACAGTCTAAAAGCTTTTATTAAAGACTGTAAGTGCTTTCACCGTGCTGGCTTCATCAGACAAACATTTTAAAATCCAAAACATTTAAATAGTTCATTCAACACCCCCATTGGTAGAAACAATCTCTGACATCACCAATCAAATAATTTTGTTACTAAAAAACCTAGTCAAATAACATATACTAAATTAAAAACTATATAGAAACTATATTACAATTTTTTAATTAAAAGTTGAATACATCAAAATGCAATACTGCAACTAGCATAAAAATGATATTCCATTTATGATTTAAAACAAATATCAAACTTTATATTTTATATGAGCATTAACAAAACATAATGCCCAATTGATGATGCTAAAAAATAATAATTTCTGAATCACAGAGCATTCAAAATGAAACTACAATATATTCATTAAGAAATTAACCTAAAGAGCTTCGCTACACTCAAAGCTCCATTCAAACCTACAAAAAATGCGGGGACAACACTGACTGTTGGCTCAAATTAGTTCCCAAAGCATGTGTGACGGGCACAAGATTCAAAGGGATATAAAAACAAAACTGGATAAAAAGAAAAAGAAAAAACATCAAACAAACGTGCTTTTGGGAACAATTAACCTTCTATTCTGCAGAATGGGTCTGAGAGTGGCTTTATCATTCAGGCCGGGGACCTTGTCAGCTCTGGTTCTTACAATCCATCTAATCTCACATTCTTCAGTGTAAGTCTCAATATCGCCCCCCCCATTCATTAGATCTAATATACTGTAATACTAAAAAAGAAAATTAGTGTGTAGTACCCATACCTTTAATATGTCTAGCCAATGCATTCAAGTCCGTACCTACTCGTATGTGGTAAATATGTTCACTGATCCGTTCCCGGAACCTTTTATTGGTTTTGCCTATGTAGAAGGCATCACATGATGCACATCTGGCAAGGTATACCACATTCTCACCCTGACAGTTGGTATCCGTGTGGAAAGTATACTCAACACCTGATACTGGATGTACAAAATTGCACCTTTGGTCTATATATTGACATTGTCTACAACGATGGCATGGTCTAGTATTATACTGGTCACATAGATTGTGCCCTTCAAAGCTGTTGAGAGGACGATGACACAGGATCTGTCTCAAATTATTCCTGTTCTTAAAGACAAATTTGGGTCGAGGACCAACTATACTACTAATATTCTCATCCAAGAGAAGTGCATCCCAGTGTCTCTCAAGGATTGCCATCATTGGTTCAACATCAGCGGTATAAAACATAGGAATTCTAAGAAAGCTACCATTATCTATAGACCATGTTGAACTCCCCATGGTAGCTACTTCAGAGAAATAAGGACTAGCCCTAGTTGTCCGTAAGGAACTAACCAGGGTGATGGCTCTATCCACCTCCTTATGGCTATATCGTCTATCTCTTAATCTCTTCCTGAGGTTAGACGATTCCATTGAATAACCATCTTTTGTGGGGTTGAGTCTCGAGGCTCTCATAACCTGCCCCTTAACAACATTGCCAAACACAAAAGGGGGGTGCATACTGCCCCTGTGAAGTAAGGTATTTCTATAACAAGCCTTCCTATGAACTGCAGTATTTAGCAAGCCACTATCAAGCCTCTCAATAGTGACATCCAAAAATGATAACCCATGTCTAGATGAACACACTGTAAAACTAAGATAATCAGTTAACCCATTAACTACTGAAACAAAGTTGTGCAGTTCAGCTTCATTTCCTCTCCAAATCAAAAACAAATCGTCAACAAAACACCTATAAAATCCGACATGCCGTTGAAATTCCTGAAGGGGAAACAAACATTCCTCTTCCCAGCTTGCCAGCACAATGTTGGCATAGCTATTAGCACAAGATGTGCCCATAGCTACGCCATCATTCTGTATAAAGGTTTTACCATCAAAAAAGAAAATATTGTGTAATACTGTCTCCAAAAATAATGTCAATAAATCAATTGCCTTGGCTTCCAAGACTGAATGCTGCGATAAATACTGGTGCACCTTAATTACTCCTATGTCATTCGGTATTACAGTAAATAAGCTCTTGACATCCATAGTGACAAGGATGTAAGGCTCATCATCCCTAGTGTTCTTCATAAAAGTATACAAATCCAAGAGGAATTGTTTACTGTCCCTCAAAATCACAGGATTATCATCAACGATGGGTCTCATAAAATATTCCAAGTATAAAGACAAAGGTTCAGTGACCCATCCTCTCCCTGCTACTATGGGACGCAGTGGTTGTGTTGTCAAGGACTTATGAACCTTAGGTAGACCCTCTATGATGGGAACCAAAGGTTTATTAACTCTGAGAAATTTAAACAAATTGAGGTCAATGTCTTGGCTCATTAACAATTCATCAAGCATGTCATATACTTTAAAGACCTTGTTCATCACCTCATCCATTTCAATCATAGTGTAATAAATGTCCTCACTGAGCATCAACTTCATACTCTCTATATAATTATGCTTATCCATCACAACGATGGGTCCGCCCTTATCAGCAGGTCGAACGACTATAGAAGAGTCATTAGTCAAATCAGCAAGAGCTTTTCTCTATAAAAAAGTTAAATTACACCTATTGCGTCTCCTATGAATCTTGTTGTTCATTTTATAAATATTGTGTTCTACCAAACGAGTGAAAGTATCGAGGAGGGGGTGTAATAAGGTGCATATGTGCTAGGTGTCCTAAACACTGCACACTCTCTCTGGCGATCACTATTCTCAAACTCCAATTTCAATTGAATATTGCGTGCAAATAATTTAACATCTAAGATGGAATCAGTTAAATCACTGACCTTGGTGGGTATAAACGTCAATCCTTTATCTAAAACTTGAATTTCATACTTGTCACTATAGATGTCAAGAGCTTATTTACTGTAATACCGAATGACATAGGAGTAATTAAGGTGCACCAGTACTTATCGCAGCATTCAGTCTTGGAAGCCAAGGCAATTGATTTATTGACATTATTTTTGGAGACAGTATTACACAACAATATTTTCTTTTTTGATGGTAAAACCTTTATACAGAATGATGGCGTAGCTACGGGCGCATCTTGTGCTAATAGCTACACCAACATTATGATGGCAAGCTGGGAAGAGGAATGTTTGTTTCCCCTTCAGGAATTTCAACGGCATGTCGGATTTTATAGGTGTTTTGTTGACGATTTGTTTTTGATTTAGAGAGGAAATGAAGCTGAACTGCACAACTTTGTTTCAGTAGTTAATGGGTTAACTGATTATCTTAGTTTTACAGTCTGTTCATCTAGACATGGGTTATCATTTTTGGATGTTACTATTGAGAGGCTTAAATACTGCAGTTCACAGGAAGGCTTGTTATAGAAATACCTTACTTCACAGGGACAGTATGCACCCCCCTTTTGTGTTTGGCAATGCTGTTAAGGGGCAGGTTATGAGAGCCTCGAGACTCAACCCCACAGAAGATGGTTATTCAATGGAATTGTCTAACCTCTGGAAGAGATTAAGAGATAGACGATATAGCCATAAGGAGGTGGATAGAGCCATCACCCTGGTTAGTTCCTTACGGACAACTAGGGCTAGTCCTTATTTCTCTGAAGTAGCTACCATGGGGAGTTCAACACGGTCTATAGATAATGGTAGCTTTCTTAGAATTCCTATGTTTTATACTGCTGATGCTGAACCAATGATGGCAATCCTTGAGAGACACTGGGATACACTTCTCTTGGATGAGAATATTAGTAGTATAGTTGGTCCTCGACCCAAATTTGTCTTTAAGAACAGGAGTAATTTGAGACAGATACTGTGTCATCGTCCTCTCAACAGCTTTGAAGGGCACAATCTATGTGACCAGTATAATACTAGACCATGCCATCGTTGTAGACAATGTCAATATATAGACCAAAGGTGCAATTTTGTACATCCAGTATCAGGTGTTGAGTATACTTTCCACACGAATACCAACTGTCAGAGTGAGAATGTGGTATATCTTGCCAGATGTGCATCATGTGATGCCTTCTACATAGGCAAAACCAATAGAAGGTTCCAGGAACGGATCAGGGAACATATTTACCACATACGAGTAGGTACAGACTCAAATGCATTGGCTAGACATATTAAAGGTATGGGTACTACACACTAATTTTCTTTTTTAGTATTACAGTATATTAGATCTAATGAATGGGGGGGGGGGTGATATTGAGACTTACACTGAAGAATGTGAGCTTAGATGGATTGTAAGAAGCAGAGCTGACAAGGTCCCCGGCCTGAATGATAAAGCCTCTCTCAGACCCATTCTGCAGAATAGAAGGTTAATTGTTCCCAAAAGCACGTTTGTTTGATGTTTTTTCTTTTTATTTTTATCCAGTTTTGTTTTTATATCCCTTTGAATCTTGTGCCCGTCACACATGCTTTTGGAACTAATTTGAGCCAACACTCAGTGTTGTCCCCGCATTTTTTGCAGGGTTTGAATGGAGCTTTGAGTGTAGCAAATCTCTTCAGGTTAATTTCTTAATGAATATATTGTAGTTTAATTTTGAATGCTCTGTGATTCAGAAATTATTATTTTTTAGCATCATCAATTGGGCATTATGTTTTGTTAATGCTCATATAAAATATAAATTTTGATATTCGTTTTAAAGCATAAATGGAATATCAGTTTTATGCTACTTGCAGTATTGCATTTTGATGTATTCACCTTTTAATTTAAAAATTGTAGTATAGTTTCTATATAGTTTTTAATTTAGTATATGTTATTTGACTAGGTTTTTTAGTAACAAAATTATTTGATTGGTGATGTCAGAGTTTGTTTCTACCAATGGGGGCGCTGAATGAACTATTTAAATGTTTTGGATTTTAAAATGTTTGTCTGATGAAGCCAGCACTGTGAAAGCACTTACAGTCTTTAATAAAAGCTTTTGGACTGTTGTTTGAAGTCCACGTTATCATTTAGTTCATCAAGAAGTTTGAGACATTGTGAATTCCGAAGTAGACACAGTTCTGCCGTGTGTGGTTCCTGTGGATGTTGTTTATTTTATCAGCGTTTAGTCTCTTTTAGTTGTGTTTCCAATGTCATTAGGTCTGTACTGAGCTTTTTAAGGCTAGAGGTGTATGCAGGCTGTCCCTCATATTCTTTAATATTTTGACACAATTTAGTAATGGCTGCAATCTCTCCATCAATGATCCTATCATGGCATCCAACCAGGATTTCCATAAAATTCATTGTGGCTTTATGTTGTGCTTCCCTCCATTGTGTTAGAAGGCCATCATCTGGGTTATTGACCAATGGCTGTGTTCGTATTCTTAAGCCCTAGGCGTAATCCCCTTAATCATATAAGCTTTAAATAGCTTACAGTGCCAAACATTATTTTGTAGAGACCTCATATGCTTGGTCAGATTAATAAAAAGTGATGGCTTGATACCATGATAGGATCATTGATGGAGAGATTGTTTGGATATGTGACAATGTAGTAAACTGGCAATATCTTAGTAAGTGATTTGGATTATATATATATATATATATATATATATATATATATATATATATATATATATATATATATATATATATATATATATATATATATATATATATATATGAACCAGATAACCAAAAGTGGAAGGAGCTATTGCCACTCAATCGTGGATATAAGCAGTAAACACAATTGTCCCAACAGCTGATGCTGGCAAGTATAGTGAAATATTCCACTACGGAACAAATATGGGATTAATCCTCTAGTAGGCCCGTATCATATGATGCATCAAAGAGACTCTTGCATCAAAAACAAGTTTATTGTGAGTGCTTTCGTGGTGAGCCACACCGCTTCTTCAGTCTTATTAAAAAATAATAAAATCAAAACACTTTATATAGCATTGCAAGTTCAAATACAACCAATAAGACATTTCTTAAAAAGCATGTGATGCCTGGACCAGAGCCATTGCCCCTCCCCTTTGTTCTCAAGTTAACAGGCAACTACACCAAACAATGATTTTCTAATTAAAAAACTGTAGTTAAAAGACTCAAGAAAGCTTGACAATGGAACTAATTCAAATATACAAATCTCAATGACATAAAACTGTAAAAACTTCATCCCTGTCGCCATACTGCTAGCAAAGGCAAAATGTATTTCGTCTTAAGTAAGAAGAGAAGGTACTCAATGCATTTAACCTCACATTCTGTCACGTACCCTAAGGTTCAAAATAACATTGCCTCTCCATTGTTTAAGCATTAATCCCAAATGTCACATACACATAAAAAATGCAGTCAATCGTATTCAGAGAAGAAGTATAATAACCCAAAACTGCATTAATAAATGTGACTCAAAAACTAAAAACATTTGAGTTTCCCTTTCAGGTCATATCAGGAAACAAAAACTCACTGTTATTGATTCCATAGATCACCCGCAATCCACTGTCTATGGAAGAAAAATGGTAGCATAATAAAAAACAGGGGCATAGTCCCATGCTGACCTTGTTGACCATGTCTGTGAAATACTTAAAACAAAAGGATGTAATCAAAGCTTCAGTCACCGCTGCCTGCGGTGAATTCAGCGAAAACGTCATGTTCCCTCTACAACCATGTGTAAATTACGTCGCAGATGCTGTGGGAACAAGCATCAAAGCGGAGTACTAAACGTAACCGCAAAATGGTATGCGAAATGCATACACGATTGTGTATAGTAAGCCAAAGCCATGCACCCTCGTAATAGGATCTAAAGAAGATGCATAAAGCATGTATCGCTCAAATCATACCAGAATCCAATGGTCAGTAGAGTACATAGAACCATTCAAAACCAAGGCAATAGGACAAATATCTATGCCCAATCAAAGAGGATATCCGTAATAATATCTAACATATTATGACGGTATTGATAGAAAATAATACACACCTCTCCGAACAACTCAAACTAAAGATGTACCATTCTTGCATGTGACATTATTTCATATTCTAATCAATGGTCGTTAATTATGTAGAGCGTTTTGACTGATGTTATCAGAACCCCAAATGCATGCACAAGTTCTGAGGTGTAACTGGTAGCTGGAATGAGGTATACATGCAGCTAAAGGAATACAACAAACTGGGGTCACTGCTGATGACCTCCAATGGTATGATTGTAGATGATGATGTGTGTCAGGATGTGCAAGAAACTAAAAGTATGAGATAGAAATGGAAGACAAGAAATGTTCAAACGTATGAAAACTGTGTACTAAATGGAGATGTGAGCCATATTAGGAAAGTGAGTTAAAGAAACAGTTGAGAAGATATAAGAAGGAAAAACAGGGAGGAAATAGGGATGACCTATGCCTGAAGTTAACGTAATCTCAACCCTTTCAGATGAGGTTTAAGGGATACCATCTCATTCATACCCCTCCCTTTATGTGCTCCCAGTCTCAAGATCCAGCGTAGTTCCGCTTCTTCTGTTTTGTTGATAATATCACCCATCCTGGGGGTTATATATTCCTGATGTAATGCTTGGAACCAAAACTCATGTGAGGGGTCTGTTGCCAATATGTGCTTGGCTAAGGCACTGCTGTCATCGTTTCTGTTCACACAATAATAGTGGTCTCTGATTCGTTCACGCAAGGAGCGATTCGATTTTCCCACATAATAGCAAAAACATTTCACGCAATGTGCCACATATACGATGTTCCTGCTATTACAATCTGTGTCCACTCTGATGTCCCAGAGTCTGCCACTGTCAGGATGTTTAAAGAAATGTGAGGTGTTGATGTACTGACACTGTGGACACCTGCCACATCTGCTGGTCCTCTCTAGCCCTGTCCTGGCTGGAATTGGACGAGAATCTGTCCCCAATGCTGGACATAGAGTTCGTTTCAGATTGGGCATGTTGCTGAACACAAATCTGGGACAAGGACCCACGATCACTTTGGTTTTCTCATCAGCCATGAGGATGTTCCAATTATTCCTAATGGCTCGTTGAAGGAGACTGGTATTGGCACTATACGGTATCACAACTGATTCAATATTGACCCTGTCATTCTTCCTTCCACCTACATATGCAGCATCTGAGAAATATGGTTGTGCTCGATTTGCGCGTTGAGATCTCATGCTGTCATAGACCAAATGGACCTCACTCTCATTATATCCCCGTGTAACTAAACCATGTTTTAGTTGCGCTAATTCTGTAACAAAGTCTTGTTCCTTACTTGAGAGTCTTGATAGCCTCATGGCCTGTCCTTTAATAATATTACCAAAGATGTGGGGACTGTGCATGCTTGTTCTGTGTAGATATGAGGGCTGGTAGCATGCCTTTCTGTGTACAGAGGTCAATATAGAACCATTGGATCTGGACACGTTCACATCTAGATAATCGATGTTCCAGAGTGAATAACTCATTGTGAATCTAATGAAGGAGCTAGAGTTGTTGAGTGTGTTATGAAAATCATTCAACAGTTCAATGGGTCCCTCCCAAATAAAAAAGAGGTCATCCACAAACCTTTTGTAATACTTGATGTGTGGATCTCCAATGATGTATCTGGTTTCAAATTCAGCCATCACCAGGTTGGCGTAGCTGTTAGCACAGCTTGTGCCCATCGCCACGCCATTCATCTGTCTGTAGCAGTTGTTGTTGAACAAGAAAACATTGTTCTCCAACACAAGTTCTATCAAAAAGCATAGAAAATCCGCCTTTGTTGTTGTGCAGTTCCTGGTCACAAGAAAGGAGTGTAGATACTCAATTCCTTGTTGATTAGGTATACACGTGAACAGTGAAACCACGTCCATGGTGACGAAGAATGTGGTATCTGTTAGGGCCAGACCATTTGTTGCCTCATATAGGCTTCTCAAGAACTGCTCAGTGTCACGTAACACATACTCATAACTTACTAGAAACTCCTTCAACTCTTTGTCCAGGTATATGGAGATAGGCTCCGTTATCCAACCTGAGCCAGAAACGATGGGTCTAAAATCTGGTGTAGTCAAATTCTTGTGAATTTTGGGGAGTCCACTGATGGTAGGAATAAGAGGACACTCAACTAGAAGATATTGATAGAGATGGTCATCTATCAAACGCAAGTCTTTGCATTCCTTGAGAGCATTCATTATGCGTGTTTGCATGGCATAAATCTCTTCAAATTGTATTATCTCATATGACTCAATATTGAGTAGTTGGTTCATCTTAGAAACATAATATTCAGTATCTAAGACCACTACTGGGCCTCCCTTGTCCGCTGCACGTATTGTAATATCATTGTTGTCCCTCAAGCTGTTGATGGCATCATGTTCATCCGATGTTAAATTGCTGGGCGTCCTACTCATAGAATTGTTGAACCCAGTATATATTTGAGCTTCCACTGCCTTCACAAATACCTCCAAGTTGGCCTGTAAATGTGGAGTGTAAAGGCTTCTTTTCTTGAAAATATGATGTGTGGATGATGTTTCAGTATTACCACCTGCATTATATATAAGCTTCAGTGCAATTCTGCGTGTGAAAAATCTCACAGAAAGCAGTGCTTGACTGATATCCATACTCCTGGTAGGTATAAAAGAAAGGCCTTTCTCAAGGAGGTTTTTCTCTGAGGGGGACAGAGAATGACTGGAAATATTGTGTACTAACGAATGGGTTGCCAAAGTGTCTGTAGTGTTGTCTGTTGTTGTAAATGAGGGGGGTCTTTCTTCTTGGTCACCCGACTTGTATCCAACTCCAATGAGCGTTTCCTCCCCGCTCATATGGGTAATGGAAAATCCGTCGTCTGCTGCATGTCTAGCTGTATCTTTCTTCTCACTGCTCCCGACAAGGTGGATGCAGGCGCCAAATCCTGTTTGGTCTTGATAACAGGTAGAGCCACCATGGCTTCATTCGGTGTAGTGTAAACAGAACCCACTTCTCGAGGTGAAGTTATGTTGCCTGGTGCAAAGCCATCCAGAATAGGATCTACATTCTCAGGTGGTATAACCTCAGGTGCCAGCCTACCTGTTGATACAGTCTCTGATTGTGTCCTATTCTGAGGCATCATGGATGTATGGTGATTGTCCCTAGAATTACGATGGACAAAATTGCCCCTATAGTTCTGTTGTCCTTGAGGTTGGTGGTTACATCTCACTCTGTTGTTGTTTGAATTCTCAACTATTCGATCAGCAGTATGTGTGTTTCTTGGCCATACAAACACATGGTTGTTCGCAAAGTCAAAGGAATCACGTGCTAGTTTCTTGCGCTTGTTATTCAGAAGATTCTTTTCATACCTCAAAATACAGTCCATGAGTTCATGCATGTAAATATCTGTATCATCCGCCCCATAATTCTCAATTAGTTTGTTCTGTGACTCCAATATTTTACTCCTCAGATCATTTTCAATGGGATGAAAAAAATCAATGAGTAATTGTATATATTCTTTACTGGCCCTCAGATTAATCTGTTGCCACTTGGCCAAGAGCGCTGGATATGTTTCACCATAAGTAGGCATAGTTAAGATCCTTAGGCCTCGGGGTATAACACCCGTGCTCAAACAGGCCTCCATGTGAAACCTTTGAGCTGTTAGCCTTTTGAACTTGTAAAGGTCATTTTCTATATCCTTTTTCAAATTTCTTATCACTTGCTCAGTTCGAGCATCGAATTCAGAGTCAATGACTTCTATGCTGTCGTCGGTTACAAACAATGGATTGTTGTTCTGCTCCAAAAAATTCTTCAAGCGTGTATGTGCTGTATCCGACATGGCATTAAGCGACCCTTGTTCATTGCAAGCTCCTTCCATGATCCAAAATATCAAGTATCTCAAAAAACACCCAAAGACAGTAGATAATTATTGAAATTAACCAGATAACCAAAAGTGGAAGGAGCTATTGCCACTCAATCATGGATATAAGCAGTAAACACAATTGTCCCAACAGCTGATGCTGGCAAGTATAGTGAAATATTCCACTACGGAACAAATATGGGATTAATCCTCTAGTAGGCCCGTATCATATGATGCATCAAAGAGACTCTTGATCAAAAACAAGTTTATTGTGAGCGCTTTCGCGGTGAGCCACCCTGCTTCTTCAGACTTATTAAAAAATAATAAAATCAAAACACTTTATATAGCATTGCAAGTTCAAATA
This sequence comes from Protopterus annectens, assembly GCF_019279795.1. NCBI lineage: Eukaryota > Metazoa > Chordata > Ceratodontiformes > Protopteridae > Protopterus > Protopterus annectens. The sequence goes on along the minus strand of NC_056745.1, from coordinate 870,289,409 downwards.
CAACCAATAAGACATTTCTTAAAAAGCATGTGATGCCTGGACCAGAGCCATTGCCCCTCCCCTTTGTTCTCAAGTTAACAGGCAACTACACCAAACAATGATTTTCTAATTAAAAAACTGTAGTTAAAAGACTCAAGAAAGCTTGACAATGGAACTAATTCAAATATACAAATCTCAATGACATAAAACTGTAAAAACTTCATCCCTGTCGCCATACTGCTAGCAAAGGCAAAATGTATTTCGTCTTAAGTAAGAAGAGAAGGTACTCAATGCATTTAACCTCAACTTCTGTCATGTACCCTAAGGTTCAAAATAACATTGCCTCTCCGTTGTTTAAGCATTAATCCCAAATGTCACATACACATAAAAAATGCAGTCAATCGTATTCAGAGAAGAAGTATAATAACCCAAAACTGCATTAATAAATGCGACTCAAAAACTAAAAACATTTGAGTTTCCCTTTCAGGTCGTATCAGGAAACAAAAACTCACTGTTATTGATTCCATAGATCACCCGCAATCCACTGTCTATGGAAGAAAAATGGTAGCATAATAAAAAACAGGGGCATAGTCCCATGCTGACCTTGTTGACCACGTTTGTGAAATGCTTAAAACAAAAGGATGTAATCAAAGCTTCAGTCACCGCTGCCTGTGGTGATTTCAGCGAAAACGTCATGTTCCCTCTACAACCATGCGTAAATTACGTCGCAGATGCTGTGGGAACAAGCATCAAAGCGGCGTACTAAACGTAACCGCAAAATGGTATGCGAAATGCATACACGATTGTGTATAGTGAGCCAAAGCCATGCACCCTCGTAATAGGATCTAAAGAAGATGCATAAAGCATGTATCGCTCAAATCAAACGAGGGTGCAAACGTGGTCAACAAGGTCAGCATGGGACTATGCCCCTGTTTTTTATTATGCTACCATTTTTCTTCCATAGACAGTGGATTGCGGGTGATCTATGGAATCAATAACAGTGAGTTTTTGTTTCCTGATACGACCTGAAAGGGAAACTCAAATGTTTTTAGTTTTTGAGTCGCATTTATTAATGCAGTTTTGGGTTATTATACTTCTTCTCTGAATACGATTGACTGCATTTTTTATGTGTATGTAACATTTGGGATTAATGCTTAAACAACGGAGAGGCAATGTTATTTTGAACCTTAGGGTACGTGACAGAATGTGAGGTTAAATGCATTGAGTACCTTCTCTTCTTACTTAAGACGAAATACATTTTGCCTTTGCTAGCAGTATGGCGACAGGGATGAAGTTTTTACAGTTTTATGTCATTGAGATTTGTATATTTGAATTAGTTCCATTGTCAAGCTTTCTTGAGTCTTTTAACTACAGTTTTTTTAATTAGAAAATCATTGTTTGGTGTAGTTGCCTGTTAACTTGAGAACAAAGGGGAGGGGCAATGGCTCTGGTCCAGGCATCACATGCTTTTTAAGAAATGTCTTATTGGTTGTATTTGAACTTGCAATGCTATATAAAGTGTTTTGATTTTATTATTTTTTAATAAGTCTGAAGAAGCGGTGTGGCTCACCGCGAAAGCGCTCACAATAAACTTGTTTTTGACGCAAGAGTCTTTTTGATGCATCATATGATACGGGCCTACTAGAGGATTAATCCCATATTTGTTCCGTAGTGGAATATTTCACTATACTTGCCAGCATCAGCTGTTGGGACAATTGTGTTTACTGCTTATATCCACGATTGAGTGGCAATAGCTCCTTCCACTTTTGGTTATCTGGTTCATTTCAATAATTATCTACTGTCTTTGGGTGTTTTTTGAGATACTTGATATTTTGGATCATGGAAGGAGCTTGCAATGAACAAGGGTCGCTTAATGCCATGTCGGATACAGCACATACACGCTTGAAGAATTTTTTGGAGCAGAACAACAATCCATTGTTTGTAACCGACGACAGCATAGAAGTCATTGACTCTGAATTCGATGCTCGAACTGAGCAAGTGATAAGAAATTTGAAAAAGGATATAGAAAATGACCTTTACAAGTTCAAAAGGCTAACAGCTCAAAGGTTTCACATGGAGGCCTGTTTGAGCACGGGTGTTATACCCCGAGGCCTAAGGATCTTAACTATGCCTACTTATGGTGAAACATATCCAGCGCTCTTGGCCAAGTGGCAACAGATTAATCTGAGGGCCAGTAAAGAATATATACAATTACTCATTGATTTTTTTCATCCCATTGAAAATGATCTGAGGAGTAAAATATTGGAGTCACAGAACAAACTAATTGAGAATTATGGGGCGGATGATACAGATATTTACATGCATGAACTCATGGACCGTATTTTGAGGTATGAAAAGAATCTTCTGAATAACAAGCGCAAGAAACTAGCACGTGATTCCTTTGACTTTGCGAACAACCATGTGTTTGTATGGCCAAGAAACACACATACTGCTGATCGAATAGTTGAGAATTCAAACAACAACAGAGTGAGATATAACCACCAACCTCAAGGACAACAGAACTATAGGGGCAATTTTGTCCATCGTAATTCTAGGGACAATCACCATACATCCATGATGCCTCAGAATAGGACACAATCAGAGACTGTATCAACAGGTAGGCTGGCACCTGAGGTTATACCACCTGAGAATGTAGATCCTATTCTGGACGGCTTTGCACCAGGCAACATAACTTCACCTCGAGAAGTGGGTTCTGTTTACACTACACCGAATGAAGCCATGGTGGCTCTACCTGTTATCAAGACCAAACAGGATTTGGCACCCGCATCCACCTTGTCGGGAGCAGTGAGAAGAAAAATACAGCTAGACATGCAGCAGACGACGGATTTTCCGTTACCCATACGAGCGGGGAGGAAACGCTCGTTGGAGTTGGATACAAGTCGGGTGACCAAGAAGAAAGACCCCCCTCATTTACAACAACAGACAACACTACAGACACTTTGGCAACCCATTCGTTAGTACACAATATTTCCAGTCATTCTCTGTCCCCCTCAGAGAAAAACCTCCTTGAGAAAGGCCTTTCTTTTATACCTACCAGAAGTATGGATATCAGTCAAGCACTGCTTTCTGTGAGATTGTTCACATGCAGAATTGCACTGAAGCTTATATATAATGCAGGTGGTAATACTGAAACATCATCCACACATCATATTTTCAAGAAAAGAAGCCTTTACACTCCACATTTACAGGCCAACTTGGAGGTATTTGTGAAGGCAGTGGAAGCTCAAATATATACTGAGTTCAACAATTCTATGAGTAGGACGCCCAGCAATTTAACATCGGATGAACATGATGCCATCAACAGCTTGAGGGACAACAATGATATTACAATACGTGCAGCGTACAAGGGAGGCCCAGTAGTGGTCTTAGATACTGAATATTATGTTTCTAAGATGAACCAACTACTCAATATTGAGTCATATGAGATAATACAATTTGAAGAGATTTATGCCATGCAAACACGCATAATGAATGCTCTCAAGGAATGCAAAGACTTGCGTTTGATAGATGACCATCTCTATCAATATCTTCTAGTTGAGTGTCCTCTTATTCCTACCATCAGTGGACTCCCCAAAATTCACAAGAATTTGACTACACCAGATTTTAGACCCATCGTTTCTGGCTCAGGTTGGATAACGGAGCCTATCTCCATATACCTGGACAAAGAGTTGAAGGAGTTTCTAGTAAGTTATGAGTATGTGTTACGTGACACTGAGCAGTTCTTGAGAAGCCTATATGAGGCAACAAATGGTCTGGCCCTAACAGATACCACGTTCTTCGTCACCATGGATGTGGTTTCACTGTTCACGTGTACACCTAATCAACAAGGAATTGAGTATCTACACTCCTTTCTTGTGACCAGGAACTGCACAACAACAAAGGCGGATTTTCTATGCTTTTTGATAGAACTTGTGTTGGAGAACAATGTTTTCTTGTTCAACAACAACTGCTACAGACAGATGAATGGCATGGTGATGGGCACAAGCTGTGCTAACAGCTACGCCAACCTGGTGATGGCTGAATTTGAAACCAGATACATCATTGGAGATCCACACATTAAGTATTACAAAAGGTTTGTGGATGACCTCTTTTTTATTTGGGAGGGACCCATTGAACTGTTGAATGATTTTCATAACACACTCAACAACTCTAGCTCCTTCATTAGATTCACAATGAGTTATTCACTCCAGAACATCGATTATCTAGATGTGAACGTGTCCAGATCCAATGGTTCTATATTGACCTCTGTACACAGAAAGGCATGCTACCAGCCCTCATATCTACACAGAACAAGCATGCACAGTCCCCACATCTTTGGTAATATTATTAAAGGACAGGCCATGAGGCTATCAAGACTCTCAAGTAAGGAACAAGACTTTGTTACAGAATTAGCGCAACTAAAACATGGTTTAGTTACACGGGGATATAATGAGAGTGAGGTCCATTTGGTCTATGACAGCATGAGATCTCAACGCGCAAATCGAGCACAACCATATTTCTCAGATGCTGCATATGTAGGTGGAAGGAAGAATGACAGGGTCAATATTGAATCAGTTGTGATACCGTATAGTGCCAATACCAGCCTCCTTCAACGAGCCATTAGGAATAATTGGAACATCCTCATGGCTGATGAGAAAACCAAAGTGATCGTGGGTCCTTGTCCCAGATTTGTGTTCAGCAACATGCCCAATCTGAAACGAACTCTCTGTCCAGCATTGGGGACAGATTCTCATCCAATTCCAGCCAGGACAGGGCTAGAGAGGACCAGCAGATGTGGCAGGTGTCCACAGTGTCAGTACATCGACACCTCACATTTCTTTAAACATCCTGACAGTGGCAGACTCTGGGACATCAGAGTGGACACAGATTGTAATAGCAGGAACATCGTATATGTGGCACATTGCGTGAAATGTTTTTGCTATTATGTGGGAAAATCGAATCGCTCCTTGCGTGAACGAATCAGAGACCACTATTATTGTGTGAACAGAAACGATGACAGCAGTGCCTTAGCCAAGCACATATTGGCAACAGACCCCTCACATGAGTTTTGGTTCCAAGCATTACATCAGGAATATATAACCCCCAGGATGGGTGATATTATCAACAAAACAGAAGAAGCGGGACTACGCTGGATCTTGAGACTGGGAGCACATAAAGGGAGGGGTATGAATGAGATGGTATCCCTTAAACCTCATCTGAAAGGGTTGAGATTACGTTAACTTCAGGCATAGGTCATCCCTATTTCCTCCCTGTTTTTCCATCTTATATCTTCTCAACTGTTTCTTTAACTCACTTTCCCAATATGGCTCACATCTCCATTTAGTACACAGTTTTCATACGTTTGAACATTTCTTGTCTTCCATTTCTATCTCATACTTTTAATTTCTTGCACATCCTGACACACATCATCATCTACAATCATACCATTGGAGGTCATCAGCAGTGACCCCAGTTTGTTGTATTCATTTAGCGGCATGTATACCTCATTCCAGCTACCAGTTACACCTCAGAGCTTGTGCATGCATTTGGGGTTCTGATAACATCAGTCAAAACGCTCTACATAATTAACGACCATTGATTAGAATATGAAATAATGTCACATGCAAGAATGGTACATCTTTAGTTTGAGTTGTTCAGAGAGGTGTGTATTATTTTCTATCAATACCTTCATAATATGTTAGATATTATTACGGATATCCTCTTTGATTGGGCATAGGTATTTGTCCTATTGCCTTGGTTTTGAATGGTTCTATGTACTCTACTGACCATTGGATTCTGGTATGATTTGAGCGATACATGCTTTATGCATCTTCTTTAGATCCCATTACGAGGGTGCATGGCTTTGGCTTACTATACACAATCGTGTATGCATTTCGCATGCCATTTTGCGGTTACGTTTAGTACGCCGCTTTGATGCTTGTTCCCACAGCATCTGCGATGTAATTTACGCATGGTTGTAGAGGGAACATGACGTTTTCGCTGAATTCACCGCAGGCAGCGGTGACTGGAGCTTTGATTACATCCTTTTGTTTTAAGCATTTCACAAACGTGGTCAACAAGGTCAGCATGGGACTATGCCCCTGTTTTTTATTATGCTACCATTTTTCTTCCATAGACAGTGGATTGCGGGTGATCTATGGAATCAATAACAGTGAGTTTTTGTTTCCTGATACGACCTGAAAGGGAAACTCAAATGTTTTTAGTTTTTGAGTCGCATTTATTAATGCAGTTTTGGGTTATTATACTTCTTCTCTGAATACGATTGACTGCATTTTTTATGTGTATGTGACATTTGGGATTAATGCTTAAACAACGGAGAGGCAATGTTATTTTGAACCTTAGGGTACGTGACAGAATGTGAGGTTAAATGCATTGAGTACCTTCTCTTCTTACTTAAGACGAAATACATTTTGCCTTTGTTAGCAGTATGGCGACAGGGATGAAGTTTTTACAGTTTTATGTCATTGAGATCTGTATGTTTGAATTAGTTCCATTGTCAAGCTTTCTTGAGTTTTTTAACTACAAGTTTTTTAATTAGAAAATCATTGTTTGGTGTAGTTGCCTGTTAACTTGAGAACAAAGGGGAGGGGCAATGGCTCTGGTCCAGGCATCACATTCTTTTTAAGAAATGTCTTATTGGTTGTATTTGAACTTGCAATGCTATATAAAGTGTTTTGATTTTATTATTTTTTAATAAGTCTGAAGAAGCGGTGTGGCTCACCGGGAAAGCACTCACAATAAACTTGTTTTTGACGCAAGAGTCTCTTTGATGCATCATATGATACGGGCCTACTAGAGGATTAATCCCATATTTGTTCTGTAGTGGAATATTTCACTATACTTGCCAGCATCAGCTGTTGGGACAATTGTGTTTACTGCTTATATCCACGATTGAGTGGCAATAGCTCCTTCCACTTTTGGTTATCTGGTTCATTTCAATAATTATCTACTGTCTTTGGGTGTTTTTTGATAGATATATATATATATATATATATATATATATATATATATATATATATATATATATATATATATATATATATATATGTGTGTGTCTGTGTGTGTCTGTGTGTGTGTGTGTGTGTGTGTGTGTGTGTGTGTGTGTGTGTGTGTGTGTGTGTGT
>NC_056745.1:870092286-870277286 GCF_019279795.1 Protopterus annectens | reverse complement strand
TTGACATGTATGGGCAATCTATTCCAGAGTCTGGGGAGTCTCTGGGTCAGGAACCTATCCCTCCAGCATGTTTTGTTTATTGTGATGACAAGGTTTAGATCCCTGGAGCATGTGGCTCTGAAGGATTGGGATTTCTTTAAGTGTAGCATGTCCAACAGCTCTGGGTTTGACATGGCCTTGTTTGTTAAGCAGAGATCGCCTCTGAGTAGACGATACATGACAGAGTATAGCTGGAGTTTTTTTAGGCGGTCAGCGTAGGGCATCTGCTTTAGGCCTGTGATTCTTTTAGTGAGGTATTTCTGCGGCCTTTCCAGTTGTTGCAGATGTCTTGAGAGGTACATACCAAATGAGGCGTTGTATTCTATAATGGGTCTAATGAGGGATGAGTACAGTGGGACAATGACCTCCTTTTTTCTGGATGAAAAGCCCTTAGTGATGAGGTGTGCCACATAGAAGTATTTCCTGACTGTTGTGGCAATGTGGTTATTGAAGATGAGACCACTGTCCACCTGTGTCCCTAAGTCTCTTATCACATTTTCGGTGTTTAGTGTACTGCTACCTATATGGAAATTCGCAGATACATGTTTTTTCCCAAAGGGGATAACTATACATTTCTTGGCAATGAGCTTGAGCCCATGGCTCTGGCATCAAGCATCTGTTTCTGTAAGGCCCTTTTGTAGAGCATCCACATCATTTGGGGATTCAATAATGGCTCCCAGTTTGCAGTCATCTGCGAACTTTGTTAGCCAGAGTCCCTTAGTGTTTGCCTGTACTTCAGAGAAGTAGATGTCAAACAGGAGCAGTTCCAGAACTGAACCCTGAGGTACTCCACTTGCCACTTGTCTGGAGACGGATTTGGAGTCGGCTACATTTACAGTGTGGGTTCTATCAGTAAGCCAGATAGCAACCCATTGGGTGATGTAGGGATTAATGCCCAGCTTAGTAAGTTTGTCTATAATTCCAGAGTGGGGGATGGTGCCAAAGGCCTTGGCAAGGTCTAGATAGGCTGTGTGGACCACCTTACCCTTGTCCATGGCTCTGGAGACTGATTTGAAGAAGTCAATCAGGTTCAGGAGACAAGATCGGCCCTTCATGAACCCAAACTGGGTGGGGCCCAGTGTTTGAAGGTTGCCAATATCTTTGTTTATAAGTTCCATGATAATATGCTCCATGGCCTTGCAGATAAGGCTTTTCAGACTGATGGGACGGTAGTTTCCGGGATCCAAGGTAGATCCCCCCTTGTGGAGTGGGATAACTGTAGCTCTGTGCCACTCAGTGGGCACGAAACCTGAGGTGAGGCTATGATTAAACATGGCACTTAGGTGAGGTGCCACTTCATATTGTAGTGCATGTAGTCCACAGCCTGGGATGTTATCTGGTCCCATGGATGCTGTATTCTTAGCTTTGGAGAGTGCGTTTTTTACCTGTGTGGCTGTTATTACCGGAATTTGGCAATCTTCCGGTATTGAGATGGGCCATTTAGGGGGTGAGAGGGGGGTGAAGTTGGCACTGAATCGATCTGCCAGGATATTGGCAATATCCTTGGGATCAGTATATTTAATGCCATTCTGTTTTAGCTCAGAGCAGATCTGAGCATTGCCATTTAGATTCTTGACATAGTTATAGAATGCCTTGTGGTTGTCTTTGGAATCTTTGGCAATTTTATTTTCGTAACTAACTTTGGAGGATTTTATGAGGGATCTCAGTTTTTTACTGAGGGTGGTAAGGGAGTTTTTTGCATCCTGGGATTTTCCTCTTTTCTGCAACAGTTTCTTCCTTTTGTTGTAAAGTTTGTTTATGGCAGGGGACCACCACATTGGCTTCCTTTTTTTGGATGAGAGCATCTTGGTTCTATTTGGGATGGCATGATTCATGCATGAGTGCATGTGCTCGTACAGTGCCTTAGTGTAGGATTCAGCAGTTGAACTTTCAGTTCCTGTCTGCATCGGTGTCATGAAGTTTGTCACTTCTGACTTGAGTAGCATAAAGTTGGCTTTGGAGAAGTTTTTTATGGAGGGGGTGACCATAGGTGTGGAGCATCGATTTCCCATGTTTGTAATGACCAGGTCTAGGATATTGGAGTCCCTGGTGGGAGTATGGATTAGTTGATCCAGGGCATTGGAATTTATGAATTCCAAGAACCGTTGGGCAAAGGTGTTGGTACATGAGTAGTTTTCCCAGTTAATGGCAGGGTAGTTAAAATCACCCAGTATTAGGGTGTTTGGTTCTATCTTAATATTTCCCAGTATGTTTAGAAAGGTGTAGTGAGAATCTTGGGGTATGGTGGGAGATCTGTAGCAAGCTGTTATTTGGATTGCAGTCTCACATAGTGTTAGTTGCACCTGGAGAATTTCAGACGCATTGTGTTGGGCAACTAACCTGGTGGTGTGAATATCCTTGGTGTGTATTGGCACACCTCCACTTTTAGTGTTTCGGTCCTGGTTTGGTGGCCGAAAAGTGTGGTAAGAGTTGTAGCCTAGTATTGCAGGGGTGCTCTCTGGAGCCTTGAACCAGGTCTCAGTTACTGCACAGATATTGATGTTCTCCATTTTAGGAGTGCCTCGAGAGAATGCATTTTGAGGTTTAGACTTCTAGCATTGAGTAGCATTACCTTCAGATTTTGCATGCTTGTACCTGTTATGGTGGTGGTTTTGTCCTTCAGACTTTGCCTAAAAAAGGCACTATAGGGGTGGCAAGAGCCTTAGCCAGTAACCTGAATCCCAGGGGCGACAGGTGCAGACCATCTCTGGCAAAGCATTGTTGTCTGTCAATAATGTCATCCCAGGTAGACAGATACTGGATCCCCTTTGAATGACACCAGAAGCTTAGCCAATTGTTGAAGTCAATATTTTACGGCAATTCCGTGTTTATTTGGCATTGATTGGTTTGATCAGATGTCTGATGATGCCAATGATCTTATAACAGTGGATATTAATATTGTTGAACAATGCCTAGAATTAATTTTGAATAATAATTTTGTATATTTTGAAGGTGAGTACTATTACCAACCTAGTGGTGTTGCACCCACCTTTCTTAACTCGGTGATGCTATATTAGTAAATGTTGTGCGTGCTTAGTTCAGTTTCTCAACTATTCTAGTCTTTGTATATAATATTTTTGGATGATATATTTTGTTATGGAAAGAGGTGGAACTGTAGTTAATTCATTCACTCCAAAGGAGCTCAGGAAGTTTGCACTGTAACTTCCAATGGGCAGAGCCTAAGCCTTTTGAGAGAATCAAATTGTGCCCTCACATTTCAAATAAATGTTCTTATCTCTGGAACCAAAGTGATTAAGAAAGATGTACAAATGACAACTCTTCAGCACAAACTATTTTTATAGTGGTAGTATTCCTTAGATTATAGGCCTTAAACTGAATTGTGTAATTCATAGTAAACACAGTCCCCCGGATTCAAGAATCCTCCGTGTAAGACTAAATAATTCTTACTCGGAAACTGCAGTTGAACGGTATGACATCAGCACGCCATGCATATTCATGAGGGCATGCTGACTCCACTCCAAGTCTAACAGGGACCATGCAGGAAGGCAGGAGGCGTGTCTGACTGCCGAGCAGTCCAAAGGTCCATGCCCCTGCAAGTGTCTGAATTGTGAAATGTCAACAAACATGAGTGAGTCCACTCAAATGTCTACATACGCAACACTAGACTCCCTCACATTGTAAACCCCCAGTACAGTTATAAAATGTAAAACTTTTAATTTTTTTTCTTATAATTCCCGATATAGCTTCCCGTATTTGTGCGTGTTTGCGCGGGTGTGCCCATTGCTTAGCTGCAGTTAGCAATTTCGACATTGAAGAGCATAATAAATGTTTATGCAAATTAATCCAAATAGCAATAGCGTAGTGGTAGATGAGCCCCACCACTCCCCTTTCTATTTTATGTTTTAAATTAGCATATGAAATAATTCCTGACATATATGAATAAAATTTTACTAAAAAGCATTGAAATGGCCTATGTATCAGTGAACAAAATGTATACATATAAATGTAAGAAGGATCTTGACATATAAATGCCCGTAGCTAAGCAGCGCTTTACCCAGCACAATATATTTGCCCGTAGTTAAGCAGCGCTTTACCCAGCACATATAGTTGCCCATAGTTAAGCAGCACTTTACCCAGCGCAATATAGTTGCCCGTAGTTAAGCAACGCTTTACCCAGCCCAATATAGTTGCCCATAACTAAGCAGTGCTTTACCCAGCGCAATAGGTTTGCATGGCACCGCAGGGCAACGTGGCACAACGTAGAGCAAAGTTACCTAAACACAGCCACACCCCCTAGCCTGTCTAGATAGTAGTAAAATAAAAAGCAATGACAAGGTTTGAACCTGGGACGCTGTGCACCATAATCAAAGTACTGAACCACAAAGCCATGACAGCTTAGGATAAACATCCGCTATTAACATACATATACTTATAAATGGTAGATTAACCATTGCTAAGCAGGTCTGCAGTCAGCTGAGAATTTTCAAAAATGGCCAATCACAAAAAGGTGCAGGAAATGCGGCATATTTAAGCTCCATAGGCGGGAATACTCACCATAACTGATTGTAGCTCCCATCTGCAGTTAGAATGGCTGGTGCTGGAGAGGGTACTCGCTTTCGAGTGCAACGCTGGGGCATCAAGGAGTCAAAATACATGGTTTGGCTCCTTGTCCACTGTCATGAGTCAAGACTCCTGCAGAGCCAGTTCCAAGGGATGGAGTACAAAGCAGAGGCTTGGAACCAGTTAGCTCATGATCTCACCAGTGCCACAGGCATCCCTCAGACTGATGAGCAGGTCCATCACCACCATGCAGACCTGAAGAGACGGAAGCAGGACCTACTGAACCAATGGATACTGGAGGCCCGTCACATGCAAGATGCCCTACTACTGAGTAGGTAGCCATGGAATGCAGTATGTAAGACATGCTAATTTAGTCTATATAATGGATAGGTATGTCTCAATATCCCTTCATTTACTTCACAACTGCAGGTGTCCGTGCTGCGAATCAGCAAGCCTATGCAGATAGGCTGCTAAGGCTACATCACCAGGCAGGTTAGTAATTATTCTGCATGTATTGTTATACAAAATAGGTGAGAGAGCCTGAAAAAAAGTATTGTAGCCCAATAATACAGCCATAAAATGCCCTGAATAATTCCTCTGCATGTACTGTTATATAAAATAAGTCAGAGACCCAGAAAAAGAGTGTAGTAACCCATTAATAAAGGTAAAATAAGTCTGGAATAATATATCTGCATGTACTGTCATATAAAATAAGTGAGTGAGCCTGAAAAAGAGTGTTGTAACCTATTAATAAAGGTATAATATGTCTTGAATAAGTCTTCTGTATGCACTGTAATATCAAATAAAGGAGAGAGCCTGTAGAAAAGTGTGTAATGTAATTAATAAAGGTATAATACTTGGAGTGTGTCTGTGTCACTTACTTTGAAATGTTATTGTATCCTTGCATTATATAAATAGTACTGTTGTATTAAGTGCTATCAACCCACAGTTGGGCAGTCCCATATAAAGTGGATGAAGGAAGTGCCAGTAGCTGTGAAGCATATATACAGTCCTCAACAGTCGGTTAACGGCTGGCATGCATAGGTAAATCTGGCACACGAGTAGCTTGTTAATGTGTTCCCCAGAAATGTGAGTGCTCTACATGAAATGTAGGGTTCTGTAGAAATTTAACTGAAAATGCCACATGAACATATCCAGATATGTAGATATATAAATATAAATAAAATATATAACTATGTAACAGTAACATCTGCATCTTGGACAGTTAGTATGTCAGATATAGGTCAGGTATATAATGAACTAGCCAAACCCATTACACAACCTAATCCATGTTGCCTAGTGTAATAATACATGTAGGGGATATACACCTGCAGTCAATAGGAATGTAGTGTAGACTAAAAGTACTTATAAGATGTTAATGGAGGTTTATTTTTACACCCTACTGTATGTGCATAAACAATGCAATTCCACACCTCAATGGGTATAACTAATCTCAAAACATTTGTTGGGACATATGTCCTATTGTTCTATAAATATCTGCATTTACTTTGATGCATGTGCCCTGTTCAAACACCACAGAGTTGGTGGCCTGTTGCCACCAATCATCCCTGCATGCTGTTGTAATGTCCACTGTCATTCAATATATGCATGTGTTATGCTTGCCGTTCAACTGTTGGAACCCTGGTGTGTTGGGTTAATGGGAATATTACTGCATGCTGTTATAACTAATTTGGAATGCTGTTGTCTATGTTGTAATTAAACATGCCTAATCACAGAACGTATGGGAAGGCCGGTCCCAGCGGAGCCACCTGTCCCTTCTCAGCTGACGATTGCACCTGGCACCAGCAGGTCCAGTGCCCAGCCCGGGCTCCCCTCCTCAATTGGTCCTGTGCCACCATCGGGTGGAAGCACTGCAGGGGATGGGGCTCATCCCCCCCTGCAAGCATGGGCAGAGAAGGGCCACATGTCACCCTCCAAAGGGTCTGGGTTGTGGTGTGTAGGGAGATCCAGCGTTTAGTCACTGATCCACTATGCCAGCTCAAGGCGAGAGTGGCGTGACTCAGGAGTGAGCCTGCCCCTCCTACGCAGCCCCCAGCACAGCCACCCTCAGGGCTGTGAAGGTGCAGTGGTGACAACCCATGGGTGAGGATCTCAGTTCCACTGTTACCATCTGTGGGCTCATGGGCTTTTGATTTCCAAACATCCGTCCCCATCAATTGTGTTCACCCACCCCATGTGTCATACTCCGCCACTGTATGCGTCTTGTTTGTCTTGTATGTTTACCTCCCCAACCTACCTCCCCAAATATACCTACTTCCTCTACCTCACATTCCACTCTCACCTGAAAAAAAAGGGCAATCTGTTCCCACAAAAAAATTATGCCCCATACATAGCTGCCCATTTCGCATACATGTCTGCTGGACATGTAAACTGATAATTATAATTGTCAGTACAACATGCTTTGTTGCCCTCACCCCTCTCTCAGGGGAGGAAGGTTTCAAATTTCACTCCAAATATATAACACATGCACAGCTGTTGCTGGTAAAGAAATGGGCAGCTATGGACCTTCCCTACACCCGTCCTGCACATCCCGAGCTGGTTTCCCTACTGTCTTTCCCTCTTTGTGCCCCCTTTTTCACCACTTTCCTATCTCCCCATTTTCTTTTCTTTCAAAGAAATTAGCGCGGGGGTTAGCGGGAGTAAGCACTTTTAAGCAGTAGTTAGTGGGTTTGAGCGAGTGTGCACATGTGTGCGCTTAGCTAAGCATCGCTAAGCATCATGCAAACTCGCGTAAACCCACTTACAACTGCTTAAAAGTGCCTTAGTCACTCTGTCGGTCAGGGCCCTTGTTCTGCTCAGCAGCAAAATAAAACACCTCTGTCAGTCTCGAACCCCGGACCTTGGACACACTAGACTGCATAAAGTACCACTAAGCCACAGCAGATATACAATAACTTGGTACTGAGATAAATATATCATGCAATACAATGAGTGAATGTAAAGGAAAAATAGGAAGGTTCTAACACAAAGCTTGTTCTGTGGATCTTTACCAGCAATTGCTGTGGAATTGCATTACATGACTGTGATAAAAGAAGCAGCCATTCTAGCAGCAAATAATGTTATGGAGGCACTTTACAACCCCCACACAGTATCATAGCAGGACAAAAACTGGCATATCTGATTAGGGCAGAGGCCATACTTCCTAACTGTGTCTAGTTTTCAGGGATGTCCCTTATTGTGAAACATATTTTATCTGTCTCCCTTTGAATCCCTCTGAAAAGTACTGATGTTAGTCACAGAGGTGGGGTATTACACAATGAATAATGACAATAATAACAGTAGACACTGCTTGTACTTCATAAAAGGTGTACTAAACCATATGCATTGCTTCACTCAAGTCTACACTTACTGTCTCTATTATTTAGAAGGTGTGCCTCACTTTTAACTACCTATCCCTGACTCCATGCAAATATGTATCTGAGTGTTGCATAGGCCTGGCAGAGGCACAAACACACAGGCATATCAGCTTATCTGCTGTTACACTCTCTGCAAATAGCTTTGGGAGGACTTCCACAAGCATACCCTTATGCAGGAGTACAACACAGAAATACAAAAGGATGTAGCCATGTACTGGTAGCAACTGACTGTAACAATGCCATTGTACCAGTGCTGAAAACACCTGTGGGTTGCACAGACTAAGAATAACAGGCTAACATCTGGCTACCATCTGGATAGGTTCACAGTTGGGAACTATGCAGACAGACCACCTGCCTTGATAAACTAACAGGTACACACCAATCCTCTAAGTCCAGTAAGATAACACTCACACAATAAGACATAATGCTCTCTGTATGTCTGCAGCTCCCCCCCTCCAAATTTTAAATATACGTGTGTGTTTAGGATCTACCAGGCATACTCAGTACTGGAATTGTCCAGTTTTCCTGAGAATCCTGTGCTAATGTCAACAATAAAAAACACAAACCCTGCAGAAGTGAGTACATCAATATGCATAGTATAACAGTTCACAAACAGTTCATGTGCCAAAAGAATACTTCTCAATAACTACTTTTGTATAGCAGTTAATTAAATAAGTAGAAAAGAAACTACATACTCACATATATCTTGTGTAAGCATTTGTAGGGGTGAGTTAAACTCTACACTGATAGCTCTGTACTGGAAGTGGCAACAGTCAGGTCTGAGTACAACATGTACATCACTGTCTACACCTCTAGCTTCAGATATAAGAAGTATACCAACCTTCTGGCTTAAACAACAGTGTCCACAGCAAACAAGCATGGGCTCCACTCTGGAAATCTGAAAGGGCTACGCCTACAAAACTTAGCAATTTATAACATTGGGTTGATATGACAGTGAGTACTGCAATTACCACACAGCAGGCTGTATGCATTTACCAAATGCTGGGCACCAATTGGTGCAGAGGGCATCACATGCTCATGTGCAGATACCTATAAAAGCAGACTGTACTTGCTATCCCCACATGCAATCATTACATTGTACGTGTTATAGCATCTGTAAACCTGGGGAGGAGTAAAAAAAAATATTACTTAATAACTCAAAAGTTTAATTAAGTAAAACAAATTGACTGAATTAGTAACCAAACATATTAATTAAGTAAAAAAACTTAATTAATAACCAAAAAATTAAGTAAAAGCAATCTTTACTTAATTAATACCAAAAAAAAAAAAATTGTCAAAACATACACAGACAGACCATGTAACAGATATGTGGTTACCGGCAAGTAGTAGATGTTTATTAAGAGTACTGTAAATACTTTGAAACATGCATATGTGGCAGCAGTAGGTATGTATGCACTGATGCCATACATGACTACTGCCATGGACAAATTAGTGTGTAGCTGTGTGCAGTGGGACATAACTGTGACATATGTAGCTCAGCATTAAATGTCAAGCATCTGATCATGTCATCTATGTTCTGTACAATACTGTGTATAATGGCTGTTTGGGGGAGTAGTGCAAACAGCTATATAAACCTGGATGTGACAGAGTAACACATGCATGATAGTCATATAATGTGTAGCTTAGCATTGGCAACTGCTGTACCAGGCTAGTATAGTAATGCAGCATTAGCAGCTATAAATACTCCCTGTAATATTACTGTTATGCACACATGTGACAACTGTTCATGTTGTAGCAAGGCCCAACAGGTCTTCCGTGAGGGCTGCAGACTTACAACAGTGTGGACCTTGTGTGTGTGTGGCACACACATATGGAGAGATATTTATGTGTCAGATATATTAGCATCTTAACATGTGCATAGAGCAAGGGACATACTGCAACTGTTTGTGAAGGGTGGACATATATATGTTGGTGAAAGTTGTTATGTGCATATTTTTATGTAGGTTGTAGTGTGTGTCAAACAAGACAGCATACAGTGCTAGTATATAACATGTGGTATTTAAACGCTGTGGGTATGATTTGTTAAGTTTTTGGTCTTCCAGACAGGGGGTCCTGCTAAAGATACATGGGCTGAGAATACCTTCAATGCATTCTGCACAAGACTGTGCAAAATTCTTACATAACTGTATCCCTCTCAACCTTTGCATAATTGATATTCCCACCATGAAAGGTGGACTGTATATGTGCCTACATGTAAATCTATATGTACACCAATGGATGTTTATATGCACGCTCAAGCTCAATGTTGTAAATGTATTGCCATCCCTTTTGTTAAAAACCCTGTACCCATGAACTACCACATAGGTGGTAGTCTACTCAACACCAAAAGTGTGATAAGAGACCATGGGAAAAAGGTGGACAGTAGTGTCCCTTTTGATAATCACAGTGCCACACTAGTCATGTAAACTGTGTATGGTCCACATGTCATCAGAAAAGGTGTATCATCCATGGAATAAGAGGTCAGTGTTCCACTCTACTCATCAGTCATAAAACCCATCATAGAGTACAATGGCCCTTTTGGTATGTACCTCAGAAGACATCTACAGCAAATGTAGACACCAGGCACAAACCTCACA
Source organism: Protopterus annectens (assembly GCF_019279795.1). Taxonomy (NCBI): domain Eukaryota; kingdom Metazoa; phylum Chordata; order Ceratodontiformes; family Protopteridae; genus Protopterus; species Protopterus annectens. The sequence goes on along the minus strand of NC_056745.1, from coordinate 870,266,752 downwards.
AAGAGTATTACCAGACTCAAACAGATGCCCTATGCAGACTGTCTTACAAAACCACAGCTACACTGTGTTGCATACGGCCTACCCAGAGCCAACCTCTGCCTAACATACAAAGCTATGCCAAACCCACAGGTGTTGGACATGCTCCATGTAAACAGATCAAACTCCCTACAAGCTATGCACTGTACTAATCTAAACCTTGTAACATCAAAAAGCATAACATGTTGGAGTGGTACATTCTCATCTCAGACACATACCATACTCCAGAACTAACTACCTATCAATAGCAAAGAAAGGTCCTCATTAGTAGTCATCATGAATAATCATGATGAATGGATGTGAGATTGGAAATACAACCCGGGAATCACCTCTGTGGCTCTGCATGACAGGGGCACATGAACTTAAATTACATGGGTGTTGAAGGGCAGGGTACCATATGGCTAGGCTTCTATAGGCCCTACGGCTAATAGCCTATTAGCTACCTATGACCCGATACACACACGCATGTACATGTTGCATAAATTGCTATGTGAGGTTGACTGAGTGTGATGGTGAATGTGTAGGTGAATGTGTCAACGTTGTGCATATGTATGATAGCCTAGTGGGAAACTGTTTATATCGTGGTATGTAGTTTTCTAGCTCTGATCCCCGCAAAAGATAAGTATGCTATTGCTAGACAGGAAAAGCAGTATGGCGTATGGTGTGACGTAGTCCCATGGTGTTGACTGGAGTGTGCCATTGTAGGCTAAAGCAGTACATGTATACTTATTGATTGTTAACACTAGTGAATACAAATCCCGTATGAACTGTAGTACTACCTGAAGCTGTAGGCCTAAACAGCACAGTATGTTGTATATCCACATTGCTTGGAAACACTGTTTTGTGTGTTACCTGTAGTCCTCACACATTACATACCTTAGGCATAAGGTTTTGTAAGTGCTGACACACAGTACTATATGGTACACAGGTAAAGCTCGTCTGGGTTGCCATACCTTTGTGTCTTGTAGGTATGTTTGATGTGTGTGTGGGTATGCCTGTAACATGGCCTCGGTCGTATGTGTGTTACAGGATATAAGTGCATATCTAGCAACATGTATAGTATAGTACAGCAGTATGCCACCTATATTGATGAATGTGCACATATGTTACTTAGGGGTTTGCTATCAACAAGTAGTGTGGTGTACTGGTAGTACTGTAACTGTACTTTACAGTCATTTCAATGGATGACATATTTCTGTATGCATTAGCTTCATATATACCTCCTGTGGCTAGGTGGTGCATTGTGTCACATACAGTGTGCCATGTACTGTTGTATAGCCTTACATACTGGTTTCACTTTGTTGCTGTGCAGAACATGGTTTAATATATAGAACGTGCCAGGCACTGCCAGGCAGTTGTGGGCTGAGCACTGATATGTGGTATTAAAAGTGTGTATCTACTGACAGCCAATAGGTTGCTATATATGGCATTTCATTGATATCTGTACTTTATAATGTTAAGTGTGCCACATGACTTGCTCACAATAATTGTTTTATTGTCTTCCAGGAACATGTCTCACCATCACAACCCTGCGTATTCCCCTGAAGAGGAGGAAATCATAATATCCACCCTAGTACAACATCACACTCTGCTGTTCTGCAGAACCAGCCAGGACAAGCATGAGCGCACTGCACTGTGGCAAGATGTTGTCCATCGGGTTAATGATGTAGGCATGCATAACTGGACTTATGAGCAGGTACGCCATAACTGTAGTGATTTAGACATGTCTGGCAGCATGCCTCTGATGTTCTCAGACAACAGCTTGCCACAGGTGGTGGTGCAGCATTACATCCGCCCCTCACCAGAGTGGAAGAACTGCTCCTCAGCGTGGTGGCTCCTGGACAACCACTACAACAGACATGTAAAATGAACCAACGAACAAAATTAAACCAAAGAAAAAAACAAATAAACAGAAACGTGAACAAGTCCACTGGTACAAATTTATTGTGTTAGTGCTTTCATGCACATATCTTCGTGCACTTCTTCAGACACTAAAATTGTAACCAAAAACTGCTTATATAGCAGCACGATTAGCACCAATAAAATGTTTAATTGATAATTAAAAATTCAACAACAGTAAATGCTACTTATTCACAGTTTACAACGTCCTAAAACCTGAATGCTCACTCATTAGATGAATCTTAAAATAAAAACGAACATTGAAATGTAAATTACTTATAAAGAGAAAACATCACATACATACATAAAATAAACTATATTAGAAATGTTCAGAAGATAAATATATGATAGCTAGCATTCTAATGCTTTTAATTAAAGTAAGCATTTAATCGAACAAGCTTCATTGATGCCAGGGTAGGCATAAGCATTTGTTTTCAACTGCCATAACAATTCCTGTTCTTCCAATTTGTCATCATGGAGGCCAGAGTCACCCAGCAAGTTGACTCGGAGCGTGCAGGTAACATGGCATATCTGTAGACTACTGTTAGCTCGATTGTTAGAACATGCATATGTCAGATGTGTACTGTGTATTTGGAAGATGTGGAGCCTGGTGTTGTGCAATACTGATAATTTAGAACATAATCTGTATGCCTGTGACTGTCAACCATTGTACTATGGTAAAATTGCAAACTCACAGCAGCAATGCCATAGTTGTTGACACTGACAAACTGTCTTATATCCTTGTAGGTCCCTCTGGCGTGACAGCTAGACAGCAGACCCATGCTGGTGAGTGCTCTACATTTAATACAGCAAATAACATGTGCATGTCATAGGTGAGTTGTAGGCCATATACACATGTAAAACACATACACATAATGGATGCTCTGCATGTTTTCTGTGGGACTATGCACATCCCAGTAACATGAGTAGCTGCCTCAAACATATGCAATACACAGAGCATCCCAAACAATTGTGGTACACTGTAGTGGACATTGTATAGGCAGATTCAATACACATGCACAAAACATACACCACTTTGTCATACGCAGTACATGTTAATATGATACACATGGTGTATTTAGACACCTGCTGTAAGGCCAGACTCCAGTATCCCAAAAGTCATCCACACAGCACACATACTATACCTGAGGAGTAGAGGCCTATCATGGGGCGGTGCAACACTCTTCAACAAACAACACATTCATGTTAGGCAATGCTCCCTATTGAACACCTTACATACCCATGTAATAACTGCCTGTGAAATGGTTAATGTAGCCACAGTGATGCAGTTCAGGTACAGCAAGATAGTTGCCAGTGTGGCACACATTAGTGGCCTTGAGTGACCACATGATGCTGCCTGATGATGGCTCATGGTACTACACTGCATCCAGTTACAGTAACTACAGTACTACACATAGCATTCATTGCTATACACCTGACAGTTGTGAGCATCCTGCCATGGTATGTATACCTGTGAGTGATGGTGCACAGGACACTGAAAAGCATTTAATACTTGCACAGCAATGTTGTGTCCATGTACACATTGTGTTCCAGGGTGAGGCCAATCATTGAACAACACACATACATCAAAGACATGTATACTGTTATTAACAAGGACTCTCTACACTCGCACTGCATGCTGTTGAGCAACACATATCCTGCATGCTGACACATGTGATAGGACTCTTTGGCTTGTGATACTGTACTCCACCATCAACCACTATTGGGTATGTTCTGGATTGCTGTTGCTGTGTATGTGTGTGTGTGTGTGTGTGTGTGTGTGTGTGTGTGTGTGTGTGTCTACTTTAGTGAGTAGTGTATTTGTGTTCATGTGTTCATGTGTGCATGTGTGCATGTGTTCATGTATTCATGTGTGCATGTGTGCATGTGTTCATGTGTGCATGTGTGCATGTGTGCCTGTGTTCATATGTGCATGTGTGCATGTGTTCATGTGTGCATGTGTGCATGTGTGCATGTGTTCATGTGTGCATCTGTTCATGTGTTCATGAGTTCATGTGTGCATGTGTTCAAGTGTTCATGTGTGCATCTGTTCATGTGTGCAAGTGTGCATGTGTGCATGTGTTCATGTGCTCATGTCTGCATGTGTGCATGTATGCATGTGTGCATGTGTTCATGTGTGCATGTGTGCTAACATCATGTACATATTGTAAAGTGTGTTTCCTGTCTTCCTCTCACAGGTGCTGAGGTTGTGTTGGTTGAGTGCAGCAGGGAACCTGAAGACACTGCCACAAATAGTGGAGATTATGATACATGTGTTGTGGTGCAGGCAGGTTTGACAGGGTCTGTCGTTGGTCCACCAATCAACAGTACACAGCTTTCCACCCCATCTATGTGCACATTCATACTGCCAATACATCCCTCATCACCAATGGCCTTAGCTGAGGGACAGCATACAGTAGGCATTAACCAGGATAGTGTGGTATCTATGGCACATGCATCCCCTCACAGCAGCCATACCCAGATTCCCAGAATGGTACCACATAGGCGGATGTCCAGGGGTTCTCGTGGGAGCACTGCTGGTCGTAATGCCCCTGGCAGACGTGCCCCCACAGGTCTTACAATCTCAGGTATGTTCCAGGCTGTAATGCAGGCACAGGCACATATGGAACGGTACACCAGACAGGGACTAAGGGGCGCAGAGGGCCCATAACACTGCTATCAATGACAGTATCCGTGACCTTGCCGGTGCTGTCCGTAATTACACCGAGGTCATTGATAGACGTTGGGGGGAGACATTAGATGTCCTCCCAATGTCATGTCCATGTGCCAGGACAATTCAGGACAGCTGAGATGTTGACGTGGATGTATGCCAGCAACATCATCGGCTGGCAGTCATCACGAATGACACACAAGTCACAGCCGCTCCCGTAGTGGCAGTACCAGCTCCAGCAATGTTGGGGCTGGGCTGTCAATAGACCATCATAGAAGACCATGTGCACGTGGCTCTGGCCAGTCCCAGAATGGACATGGGTCCAGTCGACATACCTCTGCTTCTGATGATAGTACCCAGTCTGGCTTAGTACCCGATAATGTCCATTGCACCCCTGCCAGGCACAGGTACTGTGTCCGTGGCCAGAGACGGTGGTCTGTACAGCCTGGCAGGTACAGTCTGTGGCTCTCCCACAACCTCCCATATATGGCGGCCACATGGTGGAACTGTGTGCATGCAGACACATACTCACATAAACCAAACACCTAGGGCTAACACATACACACACACATTACATCAACATTGACCCATGTTGTACTGTTGTCCCTCATACACACACACACACACACACACACACACACACACACACACACACACACACATTACATGTCGATTGGATGGGTCAATGTCGGGCTCTGGCAAACCAACAACACACCCTGTGCATATGATGAAACTGTGCCACCTCCTGTCATCTGTAACATTGATGCTGGAATAGGCTAACATGGTGCTGATGCACAGGGTGACTTTATAGCAGTATAGCAATGTTAGCATGTTGTCAACAGTACAGTGTAATGATATCCTTGTAGGTATATCTGAGCAGGCATGATGCATTAAAGCTATGATTATCAATGTAGTATTGTTTGCAACAGTGTTATTTCCAAAAATGTATTGTTCGCCCATGTGCCACTTGGCTGATGTGTGTAGTTTTGGCAGCATGTGTTGGTGAGTGGGCAGTACATGTGTGATGTGTGCAGTACAGATTTACAGGTGTACATTTGTGAACATGGTGGAGGTGCACTGTCTGCATGTACGTGCATAGTGGACACATGGGAAGGGTGACATGCCCTGTATTACACAGTGTCAACACTTCATAGTTTCTATTGGTGGCCAGTATGCATTTAATACACATATGTTTTAACTTGGGTACACATGTGTGCATGACATGGTTTGACACTATGCTGTGGGTGATACTGTTACTATCTGTCATTGGTTTGCATTCTGGTAGTATACACAACCTCAACAGCCTGACTATAACCAATCGTTAGATGATGTCTTGACAACTGACACACAGATGTAGGAAACTCAGTAGCATTTGAATCCTTCCGGTACTATACTATACCAGTAACCAGTGGTAATGACCGCCACTTATTCCTGGGACCACTCCTGTTTGACATATAGCCCTCTTAGGTACAAGCAAACACACTAGGGATATGTCTGTCCACATCTGGAAATGCGTACAGTGGCCTACAATGCATTCTCCGGATGAGACACTTATCCTCCACAAGAGTATCATACAGACAGATACCTGTTGTCCAACCCATGCTGTAAAGCTATAAGCCAACTATAGCATAGTCATCCACATTTACTAAACATAGTATCCCGACAGTACCACATAAGTAGTAGCCCCCAACATGTAGAACGGGTACTGGTGTGTACATACAGCCAAGTGTTATGCCATCTGTCCTTTGGTATTCACATTTCCATAGGTATTCTGAAGTCCCTCGGTGTATCACATAAGCAATAAGGGGTCTGTATGCATATCCACAAAGTTGTTGTACACCTATAATGAATGTCCATTATTGACAGACTTTGTTGTGTTTGAACATCTGAAATATACCACAGGCATGAACCCTCACTCACGCTATTCTATAGAAACTGTCATGGGTGTGTGTGACACAGATGACTTAGGCCACAGATCACTACAGTGGCTGGCCTTGTCACAAACATACATATGTGACCGAAGGTCTGAGAAGCAGCAGCACAATCTGTCAAAGGTAACAGAGGTATTCATGTAGAAAGCAGGCTTCACACCTATGAACTAATTGAGGTCACATGTACATATATGTATTTGCCACACAGATACGTGAAGTGTGCAATGCACATACTGTTGTTATACTGATATGTCATACAGTAGTAAAAGCTAAACCCACAATACATTGTCCAACAGTGTCACGCACACATACACTCAGCAATTGCAGAATTCAAACCCCTACTTAACTATGTTATGATACTAGAGAGATACGCATTAACATGACATGCTGTAAGCTTTATTGGGAGTTTTTATTTCCAATGCTATATTTGTAGGATGCTGACATCATCAGACTTGACAGAGAGGAATATACCACTTTTAAGGTGATTTCCTAGTCTCCAAAAGGGGCACTCCTCTCAAAGTAAATTACACAGAAACATACACCCCGCCCCCACACACACTTAGCAACTGCAGGATTCAAACCCCTACCTAACTATGTTATGACACTAGAAAAATATGCATTAACATGACAAGCTACATGCTTTACTGGGAGTTTTCATTTCCACTGCTATATTTGTAGGATGCTGACATCATCAGACTTGCCAAAGAAGAATATAACACTTTAAAAGGTGTTTTCCTAGTCTCCAAAATGGGCACTCCTCTCAAAGGAAATCACACAGAAACATACACCCCCCCCAATCAATTGCAGGATTCAAATCCCTACATAACTATGTTATGATACTAGATAAATACGCATTAACATGACGTGCTAAATGATTTATTGGATGTCTTTGTTTCTCCTGCTATATTTGTAGGATGCTGACATCATCAGACTAGACATGGTAATGTGTGTGCACTTTGTTTTATATAATCCCAGGACTGAGCCATGGGGGACAGCAGGTGTTACCAGCTTGAACAGGACTCCACAATTCTTACCTTGTGTGATTTATCTGTGGCTCAGTTGCCAATCCATCAGATGACAATACATATTTATGCACAGGTTGCTGATTTTGTGGATACGACATGTGTCTGGGATATTGGAAAAGGGCTATTCAAAGTCTATGTGGGATGTGTGTAGCTCATTTCATTGATGTATGTCCTGGATGGCTGCCTTGCAAACAGTCTAGCAGGTTTGGGAACCATGATCTGCCCATGACCAAACCAAAGTTGGTAGGGTTGTGTTTTTATAGGCCTCCAATAGCTCTGTTTATGACTTCAATCATGATGGACTCCATGGCCTTGCAGATCAGACTTCATAGGCTTAGAAGACTATAGTTCCCATGGTCTGTTGTGCACCAACACTTTTGGAGTGTGCCATATGTTGCTGTAACCCATTCAACAGTTTCATATCCTGTAGAGAGGGTGGGGCTCAACAGACTGTTCAGGTGCAGGGTCTGTTTGTTCTGCAGTTCACTTATGACACATATAGGGAAACCATGTAATCAAATTGATGCCATGTTTTCATCTTTGGAAGGAGCTGTTTACCCATTCTACATGTGATATCTCCTGGTATGATGATAGGGCCTTTTGTCAGTGGGAGGTTGGTATGTATGTATGGGCCTGTCTGACAGGATGTTGGCATTGTCAGTCATTTACAGTTGGCCCTGACTCAGGACATATATGAGTGCACATTGCTATTTATGACATAACTGAAGGAAGTGTCATGGTTCTGTATGGACTCCTTTGCAGATGATCTTTCCATAACCTGGATTGGATAATGTTTGGAGTGCACATTGTTTATTGATGATACTGATTGCAGGTTTTTTATCTTCTTTGCTTTCCCACTTTCTATGAACAACCTAAGTATCTGTAGTACATATTTGATTCTGACAGGGTTCCAATATATTATATATGTGTCTGTTGTCATATAACTATGTGCACAAGGCAGGAATGGTGAATAGTGAGAGGTTCCTGGGTTAACACATGCAACTGCTAGATATGTGTGGCCCACTGCTGTACTCAGACATGGCCTAAGTGTGTGAGCATGCCCAGTGTGACCTTTCAGTATGTTGCTGTCTGAAGTCCACTACATTTGTTGACGTGTGTGAACACGCCCAATATTAACATTTATACTATATGTGTGTTGAAAATCAAGTTGTATTTTTACTGCAGGGCTCACCTTTGTGTCATAACTCTACAGGGATTATGCTATGCCTGCAGGGTTTCCATGAGACACTTTGCATAGACTTATCAATATTTCTTCATACAGGCTGACCAGTGAAATACTGTCATGGTTTAGTGGTTCAGTACTGTGACTATAGAGCACAGTATCCTGGGTTCGAGGACTGTCACTGCTTTATATTTTCATACTGGGCAGACCAGACTGCTTAAGGACCAGTAAAGCATATATGAGCATGTTTACCTGCTTTTGCTCAACTATGCCCAACTTTGACCAAACTTGCCCAACATTGCTCAACTTAACCAACATTGCTGAACCTTGCCCAATATTGCCCAAAGTTGTGCTACTTAGTGTGTGCAATTTTGTTTACATATACTAAATATTGGTAAAAGCTGTTTAGCACTGCTTTATTTTGCTTAAGACATGGCAATCATGCCTCTGGTGGTGCTGCAGGGCTGCCTATGTCGGATGCACATAGTACACTCTCTATACATGTTTGAAAACAGGTAGTGTCAAGTTAGGCATCCCTTTTACTATATGTGCGAGTCAGAGAGAGATATCATTTCCAGGGCTCCTACTGAGCCAGTGTATGTGCTATGCGTTGCCTCTTTGCCAAGGCCAAAGCATACTGGGCATGCCTCTTTTTGCCTACTGGGGCAGGCTCAGGTTGTTCCTCCTCCGAGTCATGCTCTGCATGTGATGGCCTTGGCAATGGTGGGGGGCTGTTTGGCCTGGCCCTGTGCTGCTCCTGCTGCAGCTGTTTTCGCAGGATCATATTATGTAGCATAGCACATACCATGACTATTTGGGTACATGTAGTTGGTGAGTACTGCAAGGCTCCACCGGATGTGTCCAGGCACTGGAACCGTGACTTGAGCAGCCCAAACACACGCCCGATTACATTTCGTGTTTGTGCGTGTGCCTCATTATGGCGTTTCTGTTCGGGTGTGTGTGCATTTCTAATGGGTGTCATCAGCCACAGCTCCAGTGTATATCCAGCATCCCCCACTAGGTGACCAGGAGGGATGTCCCCATTGGCAAACGTCTGGTACAGCTGTGTCAGATGCCAGATATGGGAATCATGGTAGCTTCCAGGGCAGCCAGCACACACATTCATTATTATGCCCTGGGCATCACACATGACCTGGCAGTTGATGGAGGGGAAGCCCTTGCGGTTAAAGTAGGCCTTACCCCGCTCACCAGCTGGTGCTTTGATGCGTATGTGCGTGCAGTCTATTGCACTCACTACCTCAGGTTATTCCGCTATTTGCTGGAAAAGACGCATATTGCTGGCCAATACCTCACGGGAATTGACGAAATATACATGATCACCGACATGTGCTGACATGGTATTCAGGAACTGGTGCAGTACCCTGGATGCTGATGCCTGTGAAATCCCCATCATATCACCAGTTGGTCTCTGGAAGGTACATGTTGCTAATATTCTTAGGCCAGCACATACCTTGGTTTCCACTAGGATGGGTTCCCCTCTGTTGGTTCTGTGTGTGAGGCTTGGCCTGCACAGCTCAACAATTTGCTGCATGAGGTCTCTGTCCACTCTATAGCGCTCCACTATCTCCAGCTCATGTAGCCCCTGGTAGGTTACCCTGGGCCTGTACACTCTTCTCCGTCTCCTCACTGTGGGTTGCTCAGCAGCATTTGCATTGTCACCACCCTCAGCATGTTGCATATGTCGCCTTATAACAGCAATGGCAGCCCCTAACATTTCTTTGTCTCAGTAAAGCTTTTTAAGTTTTCACTTCTCTTAGTTTACTGCAGTGTTGCAGTGTCTCTGAGGAAAACATGGTGGAAAGTTGTTTGCAGAGTTTTAAGTGCTGGGCTGGGCTGGGCTAGTGTACTGCCTGTGTAATTGGCTGATTCTGATTGTTTTCACCTGCTAGCTCTGCTAGTTCTCCTTGGTCAACTTCCTCCTATTTGTTCTGCTTCCTTTTCCCTTTCTGTTTCCACAGGGGGCAGTGCCACGCAAACAAGCGCAAACACGCACACACCAGCTCACACGCACGCACACATGCTTACACAGCCTAACACTTGCTGACTCCTGCTTGAACACATGCACACAGGCGCAAACACACTTACACAGATTTCAACAAACTTACACTTGCTTACTCCGGCTTAAACGCGCGCACACAGGCACACATGTGCGTACACAGTCTTACTCAGATTTACAGGCGCGCACCCACACGCAAACATGTTGCAGGCACTTCTACAAGAAACTTTAGTGTTATCCATGGCATATGCTTGCAATTTCTTGCCTTTAGCTAGGATACCTGTTGACATGCCTCTTCCAGTGATGAGTAACTGACAGCAAACACATGCCACTCTGCTCCAATGAGCTTACATTCTTTCATACATACCCCCCCTCATGATGTCACCTATCTTCTACTCTGATACTCCCCTTATCCTACTCTTACACTCCATGGACTTTGCTCATATGCCATGTAAAATTGGGATTCACTATCCTTACCCGCATTTGCATAGGATTGCCTACTAATGCTTGGTTGCATCTCTTAGACTGAGCTTCCCTCCTTAGCAACCTCTACTCAGTAGCCATGTTGTCTTCAGCCTGCCATTCACTTGCATGGCAGTTGAATATTTTGAATAAAATCCCTATTTGTGGCTTTTATTTTTTTTTTCATGGTTTTTAGAGCACAGCACTTTTGCACGATCCTGCGCTACTCTTAAACTTCAGAGATCGAGGTAAAAAAAAAATTCTTTTTTATTTTGCAACGGGAAGAATTGCCAATGGCCATATATTTGGCCATTGGCATGCTTCCTCAACTGGATACATCCTTTACTTTGAGCTGTCAAGGCTCCGTTTTGCTATTTGCAGAATGGTACTCAGTTGACACTGGAGTACATTTCTGCAAATAACACTACTCTTACTCGGACAGGTTAGGGTTTCCTGGATCGCAAATTTACCTCATTTGCATAGCTTTCAGCAGCCAATAAGGTAATTTGCATAACCTAACCCTGTCCATGTAAGAGTAATTTTAGGAGCTCTGTTGCATGCCCCTGCCGGCTGTTCCTGGATCGCTCGGCAGACATGTTGGCTGCATGGAGTCTTACTCTACTCTTAGACTCCGTGCAAGCCTTCGTGAATCCGGCCCAGTAACTATTACATTTGTAATATATTTTTAAACAACTTACAATATCTCAGCAACCACTCAAGTTACACACATACTGTCAGCACCATTTTGTTCATCTAACTGAGAGCTTTCATATAAGGCTAAGGAGTTCTGTCTGTGTAACTTGGTTGTTGAGATATTTAAAAAAATGTAAAAAATTATACCTATATAAATTAATATCATAAAAAGAAAACTGTCAATATCTATTTACCTGCACTGGACAGAGGTCATATATTAATGTACTTGAGTTTGCCATTGTGTAAGTTTTAAGATGAAGTCTTTTAAAACCTTGCACATAGCATGGATTTGGAATTATTGATGCAAATATGAACAAGAAATATTTGATGCCTAGAGGTGTCAGTAGAAGCTGAGTGCAGATGTACCTGGAGGCATCACTCAGATGTAAAGAGTTAAAGCAATTGCTGTGCTGTCTAGGTTCTACACAGACTTTTTTTAATCTTACATGCAATTTCTCAAGTTTCTAAATTAATTTTTTGGATGTTCCTGTATCTAAGAACTTACTTAAAAACAGGTTTACGTGTAATATTTATAGGAAATCAACATGCTTAAATTACTATTCACATTTTAAAAGCTGCCACCCCTAAAAAAAAAAAATATATATATATATATATATATATATATATATATATATATATATATATATATAAAGAGTAGCCTAGTTAAAGGAAAGGTGGTCTGATTATCAAGACTTACTTTGGATGATGGTAAGTTTTGCAGTAATACATGACATATTTTTTTCAGACTGTTTTCTCCTTGAAATTATTACAAAAGACTGATCAATAGGTTATTTTGATACCTATATCCAACTCATTCTAAAGGTAAGGCTCACTAGTATGGTGGCTAAATGGACAACCACCCCTTTGGTAAATCAGATCACAGGTCCATAGGTAATTACTAGGCTATTGGTCTCTGAAGATCTTAAGAACCTTAACCAAACATTTCCTTGGTAGTTTTAGACAATTACAGTTTACATAAAGATAACACAGAGGTAGACAGAACAAGGATATGTTGGGACATGTACTTGTTACTATATCCATGAGGGACATGGGTGCTAAACCAGAAGTGAATTTGTTGTTTCACATCCATGCATCTAAACTGATAAGATTTGAGTATGAGAAGTCCTTTGCTTTATGTGGAGTAGGAGATGGTTCCGTTGAAGAGGTATTCTCTGTGATATATGCCAACACCTTCAACATGCTTTATTTATATTGCAAAAGTGACTGAGATCCCTTGAGCTGGTGTTCATGCTGGACTTGTGAATGCATAATAGGTCTGATAGGAGAGAGGTTGCTGAGGTTCTATACATGAGTATACATCACCTGTTAGTAGCCTGTATGATATAGAGAAGAAGGACAAGGCATTGAGGTGATCTGCCTTGTTTTTGTAATTTAAACCCAGGATTTTTTTTAGTGAGAAAGCATTGTGGTTACTCTAGTTGTGACAAATGTTTGGATGAGTACATACTGAATGGGGCACTGTCTTCAAAGTTCAGCCTGGTGAAAGACAAGCACAGTAGAATCATTGCATCTCTGGACTTGGATATCAAACATTTAGATAACCTATGAAATGAAAAAGGACTTTATTTACTATAGTGGATATGTAGTAATGAAAGGACAGTTTATTATTGGCATCGATTCTAGAACCCTGACTATGGGATCAACTTTCAGGGTTGTATTGTCAATGTGATAGTTATGAAGTACATCATGCTTGCTAAATGACATGATAATACATTTCTTGGCAATTAGTTTTAGTCCATGTTTTTGACACTGGCTATTTGGGTAGGCCCTCTTGGAGGATTTTGGTGTCCTTTGGGAAATTTATAATGGCACTCAGTTTACACTCTGCACACCTGGTTAGTAATAAACTCTTGACATTTGCTTTGACCTCTGAAAAAGAAATGCCAAAGAGGAGTGGCCCAGGGACAAAACTCTTGGGTACACCACTAGGGACAAAACTCTTGGGTACACCACTAGTGACAAGTCTTTTGGAGGAGGTAGAGCCACTTCTCCTAATTTCCTTTTACTGGATTCATATTTGGAAGTCAATTTGCTTACCAATGAGTCACATATGGATTCAAATTTAGCTGGGAGAGGTTATCTGTGATATTTAAATGTGGGGTAGTGTTGAGTGCCACTGTGGGGTCTAGTTAGACAGTGTATACTAAGTTGCTTTTATCCATTGCTTCAAAAACCTTTTTGAAGAAGTTGGCCATGCTTAGTAGACAGGATCTGCCCTTGATGAATTTGAACTGGCTTGATTTGACAGTTTGTAGGTTGTAGATTTCCTTATTTATTAAATCCAAAATTATCCTTTCTATACCCTTACAGATAAGGATGGTCAAGCATATGGATATTTCAGCAACCTCACAATCTCAGCTTTGTGCAAAGGAATGAGTGTTGCTATCCCCCATTCGTGTGATATGAAGGTTGTTTGGAGCCTGATATTAAATAGCCTATGTAAGAGGTCTAAAAAGTCACATCTCAGGCTGACCAGCAGGCAACTTGGTATGTTATCTGACCCTATAGAATTAGTGTTTTTGGTCTTGAATAGACCTTGAAGACTTGTTTTTGTGAGATTTGATGGTGGAGGAGTGGCGTAGATGCAGGTATGTGAATCTAGGAATATAGTAGGGAATGCAGAGCAATGTTTGAACTAAATTTGTCCACTAGTAGATTGGTTATGTCCTCTGGGTCTGAGTATGTGCTTTCATTTATTAACTTATTGCATCCGACTGAAAAGTCCAGGGGCATCTGCAGTTAAATCCTATTGCCACCTCTAGGTGACAGATATTGTTTTTTCATAATTGCATCAATAGTTTCAAAACCATGCAATGAACAAGGTTTTTAAAGATTTCATCTTAAAGCTTACACAATGGCAAACGTATCTGGATTAATATTTGATCTCTGTCTCGTGCAGGTAAAGAGATGTTCACTGTTGTTTTTATGATATTAATTCATATAGATATAATTTTTACATCTTTCTAAATATTTCAACAATCAAGTAATACAGACATATCTCCTTAGCCTCTTATGAAAGTTCTCAGCTAGATGAATACATTTCCCCTGACAGTATGTGTGTAACTTGAGAGATTGCTGAGATATTGTAAGTTATTTACAAAATATTACAAACATAATAGTTACTGTGTTTACTGTGATTTATGAAATTCAGTTTAAGACCTGGAACTTAAAGAATACTACCACTATAAAAATAGTTTGTGCTGAAGGGTTACCATTTGTACTGCTTTCATAATCCCTATGGCCCCACGTTCCAGAGATATGAACATTTGTTTGAAATGTAAGGACATAATTTGATTCTGCCAAAATGCTTAGGCTCCACCCATTGGAAGTAACAGTGCAAACTTCCTGAGCTTCATTGGAGTGAATGAGTTAATAGCTCTGCACAGTGATGGGCATTGTGTCTGAGATTTCTAACATAGTTAATGAAGGCCCTGTGGTTATCCATCAGATGGGTATCTATTGTTGTATCATATCTGTCTTTCCTTGACCTGATCAGAGTCTGGAGCTCCTGCTTAAATTTAGCCAGGGGCAACAATATCCTAGAACTAGTCATTACCAACATGAGTGACCAGGGTTCCACACCTGAAGTCAGCTCCTCTTTGGTCTGATCCGACCATAAGCTAATCACCCTTGATATCCACATCCCACCCCCACCCCCCATTAAGGAAACCATGGTAAAAAAAATTTGCAAACCCAACTTCATGCTTCTTAAAGCAGAAGTGGTGAACTTCATGACACCCATGCAGATGGACAATACAGTTACGACTGCTGAATCCTACACAAATGCCCTCTATAAGCACTTACACGAGTGCCTGGATCATGCTATCCCAAAAAGAACCAAGACGCTATCCTCCAAAAAAAAGGAAGTCAATCTCGTTGTCCCCTGCCATAAACAAACTGTACAACAGAAGGAAGAAACTGTTGCAAAAGATAGTAAATTCCCATGAGTGGAGGAGCTCCCTGGTCAGCCTCAGTAAGAAGCTGAGATCCCTTATAGGATCCTCCAAAGCTAGCTATGAAAACAAAATCGCCACTAATTCTAAGGACAACCACAAAGCATTCTATAGCTATGTCAAGAATCTCGATGGCAACACCCAGATCTGCCCTGCATTACAGCATAACGGCATGAAAATTATAGAACCAACTGATATTGCCAACATCCTGGCAGATAGGTTCAGTGCTAACTTTACCCCCCCCACCCCCTAAAGGGACCATATCTATACAGGAAGAAGGCAGACTCCCTGTAATCACAACTACTCAGGTAAAAGCTTCACTCTCTAAAGTCAAAAACGCAGCATCCATGGGACCGGACAACATCCCAGGCTGCATTTTACACGAACATCAGAAAGGACTGGCTCCCCACTTAAGCACCATGTTCAATAATAGCCTAGCATCAGGCTTTGTGCCCACTGAATGGCACAGAGCAACAGTTATCCCACTCCACAAAGAGGGAGCCACCACTGATCCTGGGAACTATCGACCTATTAGCCTGATGAGCCTGGTCTGCAAAGCCATGGAACGTATCATCATGGAACCCTTAAACAAAGACATTGGTAACCTCCAAACTCTGGATCCCTCCCAGTTCGGGATTGTGAAATGCAGATCATGCCTTCTGAACCTGATCGACTTCTTTAAGGCAGTCAGCAGAGCTGTAGATGAGGGTAAGGTGGTTCACACAGCCTATCTTGACCTCATCAAGGCTTTTGACACCATCCCCCATTCTGGAATTATAGCTAAACTCACTAAACTAGGTATAAATCCCTACATCACAAGATGGGTTGCCAACTGGCTCACTGACAGAACCCACTCTGTAAAAGTTGCAGACTCCAAATCTGACCTCAAAGCAGTGGCAAGTGGAGTACCACAGGGTTCCATCCTGGGACATCTCCTGTTTGGTATCTACTTCTATGAAGTACAGGCTAACACAGAAGGCCTCTGGCTAATGAAGTTCACAGATGACTGCAAACTAGGAGCCATAGTCAAGTCCCCAAATGATGTGGACATCCTACAGAAGGGCCTCGCTGAGACAGATGCCTGGTGTCAGAGCCATGGCCTCAAGCTCGGTGCCAAAAATTGCAGTGTCATCTCCTTTGGTAAAAACTCTGTACCCATGAACTACCACATAGACAGCAATCTACTTAACCCCAAATGTGTGATAAGAGACCTTGGGACCCAGGTGGACAGTAGTCTCTCCTTTGATAGTCACATCACCACAGTAGTCAGGGAGTCCTTCTATGTGGCACACCTCATCTTAAAAGGGTTCTCATCCAGGAAAAAAGAGGTCATTGTTCCTCTCTACTCGACACACATTAGACCCATTATAGAGTATAACACCCCTTTTGGAATGAAGCTCACAAGACATCTGCAGCAGCTGGAAAGGTCACAGAAGTACCTCACAAAGAGGATTGCTGGCCTCAAACAAATGCCCTACACTGACTGTCTCAAAAAACTCCAGCTTTACTCTATAGCATATCGCCTACTCCGAGGTGATCTCTGCCTAACATATAAAGCTATGTCAAACCCAGAGCTGTTGGACATGCTACACCTAAAGAAATCCCAGTCTCTCCGAGCTACACGCTCTAGGGACCTAAACCTTGATACCACAATAAACAGGACATGCAGGAGGGATACATTCCTGTCCCAGAGACTTCCCATACTCTGGAACAGGCTACCCATCTATGTCAAGCAAAGTTCTTCATTAGCACTCTTCAAGAAAAATCTTGATGAGTGGATGTGAAATAGGAAATACACCCTGGGGATCACTTCTGTGTCTCTGCTCGACAGTGGCACAAGAAAATAACTTTCTAGGGTGGTGTAACCCAGGGAACTTTGTTAGCTAGGCTTACATTGGCCCTTGGGACAATAGCCTAGTACCTACCTATGAACCTAAGAGCACAACTGACATCTTAAGAGTTAAATTTATTTTTTTGTGTAATGAGTTATTTTTTTTTAATTCAA
This sequence comes from Protopterus annectens, assembly GCF_019279795.1. NCBI lineage: Eukaryota > Metazoa > Chordata > Ceratodontiformes > Protopteridae > Protopterus > Protopterus annectens. The sequence continues at coordinate 870,248,856 of NC_056745.1, read as the reverse complement.
AGCCAGTTTATATTATGGTTCTACAACCATGGTTTATTTTTAAATTTAGCCTTGTACATACATCTGAGAGAGACAGATGTATCTATGCAACTATCTGCATGTACAAAGAACTCAGCAGTAAAGGATTCTGTGTAAGGAGAGTCTTCAAGATGGAGAGGGATTTTGAATTTAGACAGGTCATCACTCAGTTTTAGTAGATTACCATTGGCATAAATTCTGAATACCTAGATATTGGATAATGCTTTTGGCTTTAGTCTTAAGGTGAATGCGATTGATTTATGGTGAGATTTGACCAGATAGGAAGTTGTAATTGTGGGTGATCAATACTGCCCCATATTGGTAAGGACCAAGTCCAGGATTTTATCACTCTTGGTTGGGGTGTTATTAACCAGACCAGAGAGTTAGTATTGACGGAGTTCAGAAATTCCTGGGTATACACATTTAAGGATGTGTAAGTCTCTCAGTTAATGGAGGGATAATTGAAGTTGCCTTGGAGAATGGTGTTTGGATTCATGCATAGGGTATCCATATTAATTAGATAGGAGCTATGGGCTGTGGGGGATATCAAGGGGGTTCTAGAGTTAGCTGTAATATGATAAGGGTGATTGTGAAAAGTATGTTGGATCTAGAGGATTTCTAAATCATTATCTTGTCCAATGAGTCTACAGATGATGATTTTTTGTTAAGGATGTAGAAGCTCAACTACCTTCAGTGCCTTCATGTAACACTGTGGGCCTTAACATGTAGTAGATATTGAAACACCACAAAGATGGAGTGCTCTCATTGGTCTTGAACCAGATCTCTGTGATGATGCATATATCAGTGTTTTCCAGGGTAAAGTGAGCTTGTAGAGACTGGATTTGTTTTGTTTTTTTGTTTGTTTAGGCTTCTAGCATTGACCAGCAATACTTTTATTTTATCCAGATTTTGTTTTGTTATGCTGGAAGGCTTAGAAGACTGATGTATAAAAAGTCAATTGGACTACCATTTTGTCCCAGGGTTATACATATTGTACCTCCTTAAAAATGACTCCAAAAGCTTAGCTAATTATTGAAGGCAATAATCTTTTGTTTGTATTACAACATCATTCTTTTTGATGGTAAAATGCTGCTTATGGCTAGCTTCATACCTTCATCAGACACATTCCAAGAGTTCCATTATGTTTTCTTCATATAGTTCATGGAGGCACATCTCAAGTTATTTACACCCATGTGAACCATGACTGTCATATGCATACAAGTTACCATATCATATGCCATGTCATATACATACCAAGTATGGTACATGATCTTGAGTGTATGTGTGATGTGGTGAATCCTGGCACCTGATAGACAACCGACCTTGACCCTCTTCTTGCACAGCCTAGTGAGTGATACATCAGTGTGCCTCACTCTGGAATCACCTTTGTCTAGGATATTGGAATGTGTGAGGATTTGACTTATCAGATTTTGAATTGAGTCAGTGTGATTCTTAGATGGATGTTTCATAGTGGTTGCTGCCTGTGTTGCATGCTTGTCAGGTTGCTAATGGTAATTTTGTTTCATAAGTTACATTTGTGAGGCCTTTGTGGTTTAGGTAGGTTATTTTTAAGAACCTTGAAAAATGTAGTTCTGTGTAATTGTTCCAAGCTTTGTGTGACAGGTATAATGTGGTGTTGTGTGGTACTGATAACCTGCATGCTACTTATTTTGGCTTCATGTGAGACTTTTTGCCTCCAATAATATTATATAACTACATCTCTCACACACTGTGTCCATTTGTTTAAGTAGTAAGTGGTTGCCAGTACACAATTGCTGCATTGTTTAAGTAGTAGGTGGTTGACATAAATCTACAGTAGAATGTTAAAGCATTGAGAGCTCTAGTGTGAAACAGGTAATAGCCCTCAATTGAAACATGTTTCCCATTTTTAATTCATTACAAAATCACTGACTACTAGTCCTTCATTTGTTTATAAAAGGGGATAACTCCTGAAAAATATTTTTGAAAAAAATGGCTATTCTAAGAATTTGATCCATAATGCATCTGTTTTTTACCTAGAAATGTGGCTCATGTAACCATTCTGCATTTATTAATAAAAAGCAAGAAGGCAGATTATTGGTTACAGCACATAAATGGGTTAACCATGAATTTTGAGGTAACAGAAGGTTTGACTGTCGGTCCTCCAAAGTAGTCCATCTTGCAGGCTGCACAAAGTGAGATTTATTTTACATAGGAAAAACAGAGAGGAGTCTCAATTCTAGAATATTTGAGAACATTTTCAATATAAGAAAAGGTGACACAAGGAGAGCTTTAAATAAACATGCCAATGTTTGTTCTGGGTTTAATAAAGTTCTATATTTTGTATTGGATAAACCATTGATGGAAGGGCTGGCAGCTGGTGGACTAAATTAGACAATAGAGAACTGGTTTGGCATCTTAGATTAAATGCTACTAGGGCTCCAGTTTTTAATGAAAATGTTAATTTTTCCTTTGTACTCAGAACGAAGTTGGGAAAGCTATGTATATTATTATTATGCATTTAAGATAATTGTGCTATATTATTATATTATTAAGTGCTAAATATGGTTAATACATAAAAAGCTAAAGTTTGGTGCAGATTTCACTATATACATTTTGCTACATATGTTTTCAGTGTTTTTAAAAAAATGGTTATTATGCATAACTGGCTACTCGTAAGACATCTGATGTGCTTGAGGTTGAACTTTGCCTTATGGATTTATTCTGATGTACACCAGCAGTACTTATGAACATAATGTATGAACACTCACCCAGCGTGGAATAAAGGTCTGATTAAACTCTTTATTGGATTATCTTTTTCCTCTGGAAAGTGAGCCTCATTTGTTTTGGTAAGAGTTGATAAGTTAGCTGTGGCCAGGATCCAACATTCTGAACAGTTATCCTTATTACTAATCTTACACCGAAGAAAGGCTTGATGCCTTACTTTTATTTCCCCCTCTGTCCGCAGGTAGCACTGGCTGTCCATTGGTCACTCTAGGAGTTAGACGTAACTCATATGAGTATGACAAGTAAGTACACATTATTTATCTTTTCAATTAAGTTTTTTCTTGACTGTATTTTTGGATTATGTGGAACACTATTTCAGTGTGTTTGAGTCACTGAGTTGTATTCCCCAAAATACAGATGACCCATGTCCTTTAAGCAGATGTATACAAAATCGTACACAGATGGTTAGAGTTACTGATATGTTCCAACTGTGATAAAAAGTTGAACCTCATATGAAAAAGTTGTCACTGCACCATTCATGCATAATGAAGAAATAGACCCCTAATACAATGTTTATTTTTAAAACTGAGCATTTATATTGCAAGAGACAATAAGATCATCTTTAAGAAACGCTATGTTAAATTTGATCATAAAGCCACAGCATGCTTTTCAAAAAGCAATAGAATTAACATTATTATTATTATTATTATAACATCATTCTATGTCACTGCACAGTAGTGAAAATGCATGGTCAGTATGTCATTATGCTGGGATTTATATGTTTCTTCTGGGGGCTTATTGAATTATTATACTTTCACTACACAGTATGGCTATATTGTCTAATATCTGTATAGTGTCACTCTGAGTATGTTGACTGATAAATCTTTATATAGAAATCCTGATGCTGTTAAAATTAAAGCTCTTTTGACTTGCAAATATTTTACATTCTTATTGGAGTTGTGGATTTTCTTAGAAGATGCTGTAGATAGTCATTCTACCACAGGACAGCTGTTAAAGGCATTTACTAGGACAGTGCATAGCTGATGGATAGGAAAATGGAAAAGCAATGTACTGAAGGAACATTCATTGATCCTGCCAAAGGTTTTGGGACTGATAGATTATTACAATAATGACAATACAAGTAAGTGATATCAGAGGTAACTAGACTTTCTAAGGAATTTCTCAAAGATATAAAAGAGGGTATTGGTTATAAAGGAGCAGAAAGTCTACCTTGCTGTCCACACAGTGAACTGCAAACTCGTCATTCATGAAAAAGTAAGCACCCATTTAGCAGACTAAATGAAATCAGTAAGAGAAACATGTAAGTAGGAAGTTTTAAAATATCAAAAGAGAAGCACTATGCTGTCACTTCTTATGTAATCAAGAAGATAAGCATATGAGATCAACTGAGAATGTTCATTGTGAGCTAACATTTCACAGACATACTGTTTTATATACAGCAGGAATGATATAATTATGTCAATGCTGAAGAAAAGTGCAGGTACATATTTAAGCATACAGCATGATAGACATACCAACCAAAAATAAAGTTTGGTGCTCATTTTCAGTATTTTAGTTTAAGGTATAAAACTTACAAACTATCATATTACAAACACAGTTTCTGATTTTTGTTTTAACACTTCACTGTCACATCTTCAGTCATTATGTTTAGTAAACCCTGAATAAATCATAATGCTGGACTTTATGCTTAACAGCTGCTTTCGCAAATGATTTGCAAAGCTTATATATTACTTTTATAATGCCTTTTAATGCCCCCAATATGTTCCTCTTTTAAATGCTTAAACTTTATAGTGGTCTCACCCACATAAAATGAGTCATATAAACAGATGGGTGCATAAATTGCCCAGCAATTACATCAACCATTCTAATGACTTCTATATTCAAAACGTGTGCCTCAATATGCAGATATATTACATATTTAGTTTAAGAAAAAGGTAGGAGTAATGAAATGAAGACGATCACGATTAAAATAATTCTACCATTTTATATACTTTGATATCACTATTGACTGCGTTGTGTTTCAAGTTCTTTATATGCCTATATACTATCTGATTATTATATTAATATTAAAATATATGCTTCATTCCAGGATTTGGCACCAATATTTTTAATAATGGTGTATCACGCCATAGTTTGTTTTTCACAACAATCATATTTTTTTTCCTGCCTAGTCCTTATGAAAAGTTCAGAGCAGTAATGACAAAAAAACTTGTATTCGTATGTTTAGAAGTTCTCTGTACCAATGGCACTGGGCTCAGATGCTTTTAGCTATTGCTTAAATGAAGCAAATTGAATAATGATTTTGTCCAAGGAGCTGTTTCTTGGGGAAATATTGAGGATTCCCTTATAAGAGATGTTAGCATCAATCTCCTAGACACTCTCATTCAGAAACATACTAAATCAATAGACTATTAGGTTTAGTGTATTTTATTTTATTTATCTTTGTTTACTAGGGTAGGGCACTGATCTAACTGACCATTTTTGGACACAGCCAGAGTGATTACATCAACATCAATACATAAATAATTAGAGTTTAGAATGCAATATAGTGCAGATTGCAGTATATCAAGAATAAAACACAGTGAATGATGAATTGCACGCACTGAAGTAAAGAGAAAGTGATTGGTGTGACAATGTATACTACGTTTTTGAGTGTATTTGGTATTTCCAGTAATTATAAAACACACATTGCTAGTTAGTTGGATTTGAAATGTAAAGAGGATATAGTGGTCAAGTAGTATACTTATGCCACAACAATGAATGGTAAGAATAATATTGTAATCAGGGCAAATATAGGATTTGACTCTATTGAAATTATGGGTATAAAATGTATCAGTTTTTCCTGCTTTGCAATTCAGTTTCCTGAATCCTTGCTTCCACTTCATTAGACACTGTTATTATTGTATTGCACAGGAGGGGTGTAACTTATTTATTTATTTATATTTATTTACCAGGGTAGTGCACCGATCTCAATGGACCATTAAGCAAAATAGCACTGGGATTGCTGATAACAAGAAGGGGACAATTCAGAGACATGCAAAGTGGGACAAATTGTGCGGCAAGCATCACATCCAGCTGACAACGTAATGACACACACATTTCTGGTAACATGCTGAGAGCCACAACATTTGCAAATAATGCAATCAAACATAACAGCATGTTTCAGAAATGTAGTGACATGAGCCATGGTGACCCACTTATAGGCACAGCTTCATTTCTTATTTATTAAGTGTATCACTAATGCTAAGACACTAGGATTAGCATATCCATGTATCTGTAAATATGTCTTATTCATTTCTTATGTGATCCTATTCACCCGGGTTGTGCTTTAACTTACCTCACTAGGAAAAAAGGGGTCTGTGTTATAGAGTTAATAGAAGGACTGGACATGATTAAGTTCAACTAATCAAATAACCAAAAACAACGTCATAAGAAAATATAATATTCCATAACATTTTCCTCTCCGTCACCGCCAAGCAGCTTATCTGAATTGCTTATAGATCTACGAATATTTTCTAGAAATGTGTCTCTGAAACTGCTATTTAAAGATGAACCAGTGATTGTTCAACGGACCAAGAACTAATATAAGAAACCCAGTGTCTATATACCAGACACTCCAGCCATTGTTAATTGTTTTCTACAAGTTTGTGAACATGAATTCTATGAGTATTTTTCTAATACCATGGATAATAGAACAAAGCGTCATTTGTATTATAACTTGAGCTATAATGAGAAAATAGCACTAAAGAATTTTAAGAAATATTTAGATCTTGTTATTAAGCCTGCTGATAAGGGTGGTGGCCTCGTTCTGATGGACACCCCTTTTTACAATGAATTAATGTATAACATGTTAAGCGATACTGAGAAGTATATAAACATTAATTATTTAGATTTAGATAGATTAATTTTTCAGGTACATGACACTTTGTACGAATTGTTGATGTGTAGTCAGCTGACCAAGGAGCTATATGATTATTGTCTCATTGAATGCCCATTAGTTCCATTGATAAAGGGACTTCCAAAAATGCATAAACAACAAACTCCTCCACCACTACGTCCCATAGTGGCAGGAGACAAATGGCTGACTGAAAACTTATCTATTTATTTAGAATCCAAACTAGGACCCTTAGTAAAGACTATTCCAACCATATTGAGAGACACCCAGCAACTACTAAATGACTTAACATGCATTGATCCAGACATAGTATTGACATCATCTTTACTCTTAGTAGCTATGGATGTCAAGAACTTATTCACAGTTATACCAAATGAACAAGGTATTGACGCCATTAGAGAAACAATGTGTAGGAATACCATCATTGATAAAGATACTCAGTCCCTTATAGGTACTTTTTTAGATCTAGTACTTAACAACAATGTTTTCTCTTTTAATGAGAAACTATACAAACAAGTGTGGGGGGTTGCTATGGGCACCCCCTGCGCTAATTCATATGCAAATCTGGTCATGCACAATTGGGAATATCATCATGTTTTCAACAGTAAATATCAAGCAAACATAGTGCTGTATAGGCGCTTTGTAGATGATATTCTTGTGCTTTGGAGAGGTGATAGTGATTCCCTAGAGGAATTTTGGACATACTTAGAGTCTACCACAGATTATCTGAGGTTTACCCTAGAATATTCTAATGATACAATAAATTTTCTGGATGTGACCATTTCCATCAATTTAGATTCTACTATAACCACTAAGATATACAGGAAGGAATGCTGGAAGAATGCTATCCTTCAATATAGTAGTATGCACCCCAGACATATTTTTGCAAACATAGTTAAAAGTCAATATCTGAGAGTCTGTAGGCTATGCAGCAATGAAACTCAAAAGAACCAAGAAATTTTAAATCTGAGGGAACTATTTTTGATGAGAGGATATCCTACTAGTTTAGTAGATGGAATTATTAAAGCTATTCCACAACCTATTGAAGGTTTACATATTCAAAGTAATTACACCTTCAAGCATAAATTATATGAAAGAAATGAAATGGAAGATACAGAACATTGCCCATTACAATATCTACCTGGATGTCTTGGTTATAGGACACAGGTTCCTTTTGTTACCAGATACATCAATGACAATCATAGTATTACCCAGATTATAAAAAGAAATTGGAATATTCTAGCAGTTAATCAAGACATAAAGAGAATTGTAGGCAGCACCCCTAGTTTTTGCTATAAGAATAGCAAAAATTTAAAGAGACTTTTGTGCAATGACAGATATATCAAGGGAAATACATCTAGTAGAACATCTGACTTAGGGACTCTACCTTGCAATAGCTGCAATATGTGTAAGCATATTATTACAGATACACATTTTTATATACCAGGACTTAACCAGGATTACTATTTTAATGTACAAGCCAATTGTAATACCTCTAACGTTATATACCTGGCTACATGTGATAAATGCCAGGCATATTACGTAGGTTTAACCACGAGGGAATTAAAGAAACGTATCTACAATCATACCTATGAAATTAGGAAAGCGGTTCTGACAAATGTTCTAGCAAAACATGTCAAAGATTACCCTAATCATAGGTTTTACTTTCGTGTAGTACAAGTTGTTTGAAGGTTGAAAATAGGAGCAGATACCATGACACATTTAGAGAATATAGAACTTGAATGGATCCTGAGATTAAGAGTGCACATATTTCCAGGGTTAAATAGTATTGTTAGTTTAAAATCCATACTAGCTTCGAGATAGCCTTGTCACTACCTGATCACTATAGTTATCACATCTGTTTCTTTCATTCCTACCTCTCTTTCTTTCCCCCTATCACAACTCCTTCCCCTTCCCTCCTTTCCCCGTTTTCCCTCTCTCGCTCCTCTCCTCTTCCCCTTTTTTTCCCTTCCCTTCTCTCCAGTCCCTCCCCACATTCCCCCCCAATCCCCCCTCCCCCTGCCTTCCTTTCTTTTCTTTTCTTTCATCCTTTCCTTCCCTCCTTTCCCTTTTTCCTTGTTCTTCTTTTAGATGTGAATTGATGTGACTATTAATTGGATGTTTTGACATATGATGAATTTCTTACTTATAAGTATTATGTTTCTAATAGAGATTACATTAATATCAAATATAAGCTATTAATTTATGTTGGTACTTAAGACCATTCAGACATTATTATTTTATATACTACATATTTCCAATTTTAGTGACTTTAAGCATCATAATTTGTATATGTATATATTATTCATTGATTAGTTAATCATATAACATAATATAATGCTAATGGTCAGAGTATATATATCTACATGTTTTCTGATATGCATATATCTATATATGACAACATATACATATTTATATATTTATTTCCTTTTGTAGTTGACATTCATGTATTTTTATATATTTTAATATATTTTATGAATCTACATATGCTCATCTAAGAATTGATATTGTTTTGAACAATTGATGAATTATTGCATAGCTAGACACATGTTGCTAAAAACTAGATATGTTTTAGTTGATCATTTTAAAATGTTTATAGCTAAACGCATATAGTTCAATGTACTGTGTATCAGGCTTTGTTTTGCTTTGTTTAGCTTGTTTTTTGTTGTGCTTTGATACTTTAAGTTAAAATGTGAACTTATCATTATTGTCAGAACTATTATAAATCCATACTTGTGTTTCTTAGGAGTGAGCTATAGCTTTATCTTTTAAATGATTTTAACTTACAGCTCAAAACAGAAGTTTTTAAGTAAGATTTGAATGCAATGAATTGATGCTAAGTGCATTATTGTTTGATTATTTAATTGAATGAAAGAAAAAGCGGGAAATTAAGGAATGTTTTTTGCTATATAAGCCTTTGGCTTTTTACTAGTTATTGTAACCTGAAGAAGCATACAGTCCATATGCGAAAGCGCTTGTTATTTTCAATAAAACCATCAGTTTTGTATCCTTACATCGTGGTGATCTTTGCTTGGTGTTCCTGAGAGCCACAACATTTACAAATAATGCAATCAAACATAACAGCATGTTTCAGAAATGTAGTGACATGAGCCATGGTGACCCACTTATAGGTACAGCTTCATTTCTTATTGATTAAGTGTATCACTAATGCTAAGACACTAGGATTAGCATATCCATGTATCTGTAAATATGTCTTATTCATTTCTTATGTGATCCTATTCACCCGGGTTGTGCTTTAACTTACCTCACTAGGAAAAAAGGGGTCTGTGTTATAGAGTTAATAGAAAGACTGGACATGATTAAGTTCAACTAATCAAATAACCAAAAACAACGTCATAAGAAAATATAATATTCCATAACATTTTCCTCTAAATTGCAGCCTGAAAAAAAATACAGGCTTTTGTACATACTCTGCTATGCCAAATTGCCTTTGAAAGTGCCTTCTGTAATAAATGCTCTTGCACAAACCATTTTGAGTAATTTAAATAAAAAAAAAATAATCAGAGTGATGTACCTTCTGTACATTTTGGCAGATAGCCTGATGAGGGCTTGTGGATGCATGTGCATTGTCAAAAACAGACATTGTCTGCCTCCATGAATTAAACTATCTGACCAACAAACCAAATACAAGACAGAGGCTCCGGATCCAGGACCAGTCGGAAAGCCACTTGTAATGTAAAAATAAATTTTATTTCACCAAATACTTAAAAACAACCACTAATACTTGAAATTACAATAATAAAAAAAAAAAAAGCGCTTCCGTCTCTGATTTATATTTGTCTCCATGAATTGTAACACAGTGTAATATGAACTATCATAATTACAGCAAAATTTTGGGGTTTAAAAACAGTGAGATGTCCTTTGAAATTATAGATTTGGGTACCCGTACCATACAGTTTTACGTTAAACATTATTATCTTCACAGCACTGCTGTACACACTCACCACTTTACATAAACATATGGCATTTTCAGATAACAGACATAATTAGGTGACATTTACTGACATTTGTCATTGTACTTCTGTCCACATGCAGCTGCTGCATCACATTTTAATTCAATCAAACTAACTTGTAGTATAAGGAAAGATTAAAGTAGACTCCCCCTTATCTGTTTTTGCAGGGTTGGGACCTTAGACTGGATAAACAAATGGCTGCGTAATCAGAAAATGCATACAAAACAGCATTTATTGGTTATAAATCAGCTAGAATAACAGTATTTGTGTTTGTATGCATTTTTCTAATGAATATGAAGCCTAAAACGCAAATGTCTATCGTTATTAAGCCCAGAGGAGGTGGAAGTGTTGTTCTTCTTTATTATCTTTTGCTAGGGCTATGGCAGAAATCTAATGGCTGGGTAAAGAGGAGCCAGTTAAAGAGAGGCTGGAGAAGAGGGAGTCTACTGTATTTATACTTACTGACCTCTGTCCTAGTGACACATGCAGTCAAATGACATCAAGTAACAAACACTTTGGAGTCAAAATGTTGTCTTTTTATTTCTTAAATTTAGTTTCATTTACCTTTGCAGAGACATCTGCCTACATTTGTTCTAAATTGTACCAGGGACAAGAGTTCAAGTATTAAAACTGAACTGTAGACATGCTGATAGCTACTGGCTTGCAAATAACATCCAAATTGTGACTATAAAAGCTATATTTCTCACACCAATGGCAAAGTTTGAAACACTGAAAAATTGATTTTTTTTCCTTATTGATATTGTGACTCCTCACCTGTGGCCCAGTAATCAAGGAGCCTCAATCCTCACCACTAGCAGCAGTGGGGGACTTACATTGGGGAGATGACAGGCACACACACACAGTAATTCCAAATACAGCTCTCTGCATCAAGTTCATTTTCCCTTAAGAGTACATAGAGACCACAGTCAGTCCGGGATTGGTTTCTCCCTCTTGCTCCAGATCCCCAGTAAGACTCCCCACTGGCACAGCTATAGAGTTGAGATCTTAGCTGAGTGGCCAAGCCAAGACTTCCAGCACCCTCACTGTCCAACCACTGCTTTGTGTCCCTATCCAAGTAGCTGACACACACACACCTTGAGGTTTGATTTATACAAACACACACACCTGGGAAAGGCACAGGTTTACTAGCTATGCCCCTTTTGGCGAGACTATAAGGTAGCTATCATTGCCACCAGCACATTCTTATCAACAACTTTAAGGCTCTTAACAAAGGGTATCCAATCTTACTGTGCAATGTTACTATCAATACAAATGGCAGTTTGACCAAGAGCAAGGCTATTAGGAGTGGTCCAGATTGTCATCAAATAATTATGGAAGTAGTCTCAGAACTTAAATATGTCTCACAAATATCAGCCACAATGAAAAGGTTTAAATATATTTAATAATAAGTAATAAAAAACAAGAAAATACTCAGTATATAATTACAGTTACATCAGAGTTCAAAATCACAGGAAATATTTAAAACAACATTGCAGGTCAGTCTCAAATAAATAAAGAAAGACATCTAAATTAAACTTATTTATTTATTTTTTTTATTTTTATTTTACATTTGTTGACCGGGCTAGTCTAACTAGATACATGTCCATTTTCAGTGGAGGCCCAGGGATATAAGCTCCGTGAGAACAAAAATCAAAAACAACTCATATAAACACAAGATTCATAAACAACTATTAACAGGTACAATGAACTTTGAAGGAATAGTTCAGAGATCATCATATAAGGTAAACAACCCAATCATAGTACAGAGTAATGCAGGTAAATACACAGACTACAGGTTGTTACATAATAAAAAAGGAAGGCAGGGTAAACAATAGTTATTATAGTAAAAAGGTTGTCACAATCTTCATAAGTTTCCAGAAGATGCAAATAAGAGTGTATAGTAGGACAAGGGTATTTTGCAATTCAAGGAGAGTAGGACTTGATTAGAGAGAAGAAGAGGGTAGGCAGAGGCAAGATAGAAGAGCTAGTTGCTAAGTCAGGCTGTGTACAGGGGCACAACCAGTGTGTTCTGAGGAAGAGTTTTAGTTTCCTTTTGAAAAGTGATATAGAGGGCAGTGAGGAAAGTTAATTGGGAAGGAGGTTCCAGGATTTTCCAACAGTAGTAGAAAAGAGAGAGTCCCCACCTCTGTTGTTGGATTTTGAAATATCTACAAGCAGTTTGTGTGATGATCTTAGGGTCTTTAGATTGGTATAGGGGGTGATAAATATGCAAGTAGTCTCAGAATTTAAATATGTCTCACAAATATCAGTCACAATGAAAAGGTTTAAATATATTTAATAATAAATAAATTTAGCTATATTCCTGAATATATATAAAATAATTATACCATTCCATAGACTTACTTACAAAACAAGCAAGACAGATGTGGTGAATGTATCTTCTTGTCAGGTCAAATATCTCTTCAGCACACGTCTGTACAAAATGACATACAGTTCTAATACATCTGCAACAAAGGCATCCTACATGAAGCATATTGACATTCACAATTGACACATGACCATTGACAAAATTCTGGACAGCTGTGCTGGCAGTATCCCTCCCCTCCTCCCCCTCTTTACACCTCTATACAAATCATATTAACATTCACAAATGACACATAACCATTTACAACATTCCACTTAGCTGGGCTGGCAGGATCTCCTTTCATGACAGATATGTTTTTCAGATATTCTGATGAACTCAGGAATAATGCATTGTGCAAGCAGTAATAATAAACTGTAAAATACAATCAACAATTTAACACAAATTTCACAACTGACATTAAATAAGATAAAGTTTATTTTCAAAGAGTTTGATCAAATAGTATAACATACTTGAAAACGTGCTTTTAAGATGTAAGCAAATGACCAAATGAAGTCTAGCATTACCATGTTAAAGTTAATAAAATCGTTTGCATCTAATTCGGAAATGAAGGAAACATATCAGCAACTACAAACAGAAAAATTAAATAAGTAGTACACAAACTACAATGCATTGAGGGGTATTTAGTAAAAATGGTGCACTGTATTAAACAAAATAGCACTGTGAGAGCTGATGCACAAGAAGAGAACAAGTTACACATACAAAGTGGGAAGAATAGCACAGAAGCATCACATGCAGCTGATAACATAATAGGTTCATAGGTTCATAGCTACATACTAGGTTAATGACCACCAAGGCCTTTATAAACCTAGCCACACAACCCTACCAAATAATAACATGTCTAAATTGGAAAGGTTAGTTAGGAGGGGTATTTTTTTTTGGGGGGGGTGCAAAAAGTTATGTTGGAAGTGGGGTGTGTTAGGGAATGTTTACCATCAGCCACTGTCTATAGGAGACATGGAGGCCAGCCCTTGGGGATGAGCTTATGACTTCCATCCAGTGTTAGTTAGGGAGTGTTTACTGTTAGCCAATGTCTATAAGAGACACTGGGGTCAGCCTGGGGATGAACTTATTATTTCCCATGTAATGGTTTAGGTTACATTTGAATAGGGTTAGGACTGGACTCTGCTTCTCAAGGATGGTGGTCTTATTCCAGAACACGGGGCTCTTTTCTGGCACACATCTTTCTTGCCAGCATGTTATATTAATATTGCAAGTAAAGTTTAAATCTCTGGATCTAAAGCTTCTAGTGTGTTTGTTTTGTGGACCTGCAAAAGCTCCATCAAGGATGGAACTAAGAATGCCTTGTATACTTATCACAGGTCACCTCTCAATGATCTGCAGCCAACTAACTATAGAAAGAACATATAAAACACCAGCCAAGAGCAAAACAATGAAGAGCATAAAGTCAAAAAATAGTCAGAAGTTCACCAAAGATATCAGATATTTCCAATGCTTGGTATACCAAGAACAGTCTCCAGACGCTTCATGTATTAAAAAGATTTAATGAAGGTGCACATATAAACAACGGTGAGCGCTTTCGCAAATGCTTCATCAGACTGTCTGATGAAGCATTTGCGAAAGCGCTCACCGTTGTTTATATGTGCACCTTCATTAAATCTTTTTAATACATGAAGCGTCTGGAGACTGTTCTTGGTATACCAAGCATTGGAAATATCTGATATCTTTGGTGAACTTCTGACTATTTTTTGACTTTATGCGCTTCATTGTTTTGCTCTTGGCTGGTGTTTTATATGTTATCTCTGTTTGCTTTTCACCGAGAGCATTAACCCCAAGAGGTACCTGTGAATCGTTTTTATTTGTTAACTATAGAAAGAGGCTTGAAGGTGATCTGTATAGGACAGTGTGCTAAACCCTGGATTCTCTTGGTGAGGAACCTCTGTGGTCATTCCACCTGTTGCATGTGCCTATTCAGTTACATGCCAAAAGGAGTACTGTGTTCAATGATGGGTCTGATAAGGATTAAGTAGAGTGGTAGTATAACTTTCTTGGATTTGACTGCCATACTCTTACTTATATGTTAGGTGATGTAGAACGATTTCCTTATTACCTTGGCAACATGTTGGTTAAAGGCCAGATTACTGTCTATATAAGCTGAAGACTAAAAGATGACATGATAGTTAGAGATCATGACCTGCCTCTTGGTAGAGGTTGTTTCACTGACTCTGACTTTTTGAGTCCTGTCTGAGAGCCAACTGACAATCCAGTCTGTTATGTATGGATTTATGCCTAGTTTGGTGAGTTTGTCCACTATACCTGTGTGAGGTATTGCATAGAACACCTTAGCCAGATCTAGGTTTGTGATATGTACCATTTTGCCTTCATCCATTGCTTTGGTTACCTTA
The DNA here is from genome assembly GCF_019279795.1 of Protopterus annectens. NCBI lineage: Eukaryota > Metazoa > Chordata > Ceratodontiformes > Protopteridae > Protopterus > Protopterus annectens. The sequence continues at coordinate 870,233,493 of NC_056745.1, read as the reverse complement.
TCAAAAGAAGTACACCAGGTTAAGTAGGCATAATCTTCCCTTGACCAAACCAAACAGGGATGGATCCAGTGCCTGTAGGTTGCCAATGTCCTTATCATTTCATGATAATTTGTGCATGGCTATGCATATTAGACTAGTCAAACTAATGGGGCTGTAGCTTCTGATGGTCCACCTTAGTGAATGGGGATAACCATTGTCATCCTCCATTCCCTTGGTACATAACCTGTTTTGAACCTGTAGTTGAAAAGTGAGTCAAGTGGTCCTGATAGGTTATATTTCAAGTCATTTGGGGGGCAACTTGGAAAACTGTCAGGTCCCATCAAGGCTGTGGTTTTGCCCTTAGTGAGCACTGTTATGTCCTGCTCCCTGCTGATAGTGGAGGGGTCATGCTGGTAAGGATTTCAAGCAGGGTGGCTGGGCTAGGATGGATGACGTTTGAGCTGAATTTGTTAGCCAGCAGATTTGCTATGTTACTCTTGTCAGTGAAGGTGGTACCATTTATTCTAAGTTCTACACACTGTTACGTGTTACCTTGGAGGTTTCAGACACAGCTGTAGTAGGCCCTGTGGTTGTCTTTACCATAAGAGGCTATCATGACCTAGCAATTGGCCATGATTAATTTTATTAGTCCTTTTTTGTTTCCTTTTTAGTTTTATTGAGCTCTTGTCATTATGAGAGTTTCTCTTTCTGATTTTGGTCTGGGCTTTTTTCTTTGTTATATACCATGTTAAGATTAGGAGTACACCAGCGTGGTTTATTTTGAGGGGAGGGGATTCTTTGGAGCTTACTTCTGGTAAGGACAGCAGTCACCATGTGGTTATTTACATGTTTGTATAGTGTTTCTGTGAATAATTCTGAATAGACTGTTGTGAACTCGTAATTAAGTGGACACTGAAATTTGACAAACTGTCACTTAACAAAATGTAGCTTGCTTTATAATAGTTTAATTGTAACAGGTTTTGCTGGGTTTTCCAAGTTCATTTTTATTCCAAAGGCGACAGCTTTGTAATTTAACCACACTTGTGAGAATGTGACATGGGGTGGTGCAGCTCTCTCTCATATTGGTGAGGACTATATCAAGTATGTCTGAAACTCTGGCTGGAGTGTGCACTAACTGATTAAGGGTATCTACTTTATTAACGTCCAGGAAACGTGTCTGCAGAATGAAGTTGGTGTATGTTTCCTAGTCTATAGAGGGGTAATTAAAGTCTCCCAAGAATAGAGACATGCAAATGACTGTCAACATGCTGAGAACCACATAGTATGCAAATAATGAAATCAAACATGGCAGCATATTTCAGAAATGTATCAAATATTTGAGATGAGCCATGGTGATCCACTTACATGTACAGCATCATTTCTTGTGGAACAGGTGTATCACTCATGCTAAGATGCTAAAATTAGCTTCAACATTAGCTGTTCACCATGTAGCCATCTTGGAAATCAATATCCAAGAAGTTGTAGGCATCTGACCTCTTTATCATAGAAAGTCCATCAGTTAATATACCTGGGATACAGACGAATGTTACCATGTGGAAAGAGATGCTATATAGAAGCTAGTTGGCTGTCCTTACATAGGATTCAAGGGGATGTGTGGAATTCCTATCCAAGTGGACAAGAAGGCTCATGTAGCATTAATGATTGTTGCCATGTGAACTCTTCAGTGTCTAACTTTGGGCTTTTTAGGAATTTTGCAAACCACTGCCTCATAAATTCATCACCAGGTCCTAAATGTGGCAGAGATGCATATGGAAGAGCATATTTGGTTCCCATAGATGGCAAAGGAAAGAACCACCAGTATGTTGGCTTTCTGCAAGACAACCCATTTCCCTGAGGTCCAGGTGCAAATGACTGAAATAACATTGCCCTCAAGACCCCATATGCTCCACACTACAGCCTGTTTATCAATCAGAAAGGATCAACTCCATCAGTTGCCCAGTGGTATGCAATGGACATATATAATATTCAACCCATTTGTGAATCATCCAGGTACTTGACATGATTTCCATATCTAGCATGTGTGACCTATATCAGCATTTTGTTCAGGGAGACTTTCTCAGGACAGTAAGGCCATGGTAGTCTGTTTTGATGACCATAGTTTGCATATCACTAACAAAAGTGCTCACTGTTATCTGTTGCAGGTGATGCAAAATATGCTTTGGAGTCATTGTTTATGGCCTCCATTGACAGACCCCACACATTAGCAGAATATACACATAATGGTATATCAGTGCAAACACAAAACACCTTTGAATCTGTTCATTGTGCAGAAGTCTTGCTTCTGCGAACTAGAAATGTGGTGGTGAAGTGCAGAATGTTCCAGATACATGCAGCAATATACTTCTGGAGTGTTGTGTTACACAACATGAAAGCAGTTACAGCAAAAGGAGGCCATAGTAATGGTAGTCACCATGGTGAACATGCTTTACATTAAGAAGGTTTGTGGTCTGCACTGTTGTGGCAGGACATTTAGCTTACATCCTTCTAAGCTGGGAATTGCTGATTGAAGGCCCAGTGTCTGCTATTCTAAAAGTATATTAGTTCTGGCTTAAGCACTTGGGCTTCGGGCCAGTTATTCTACATTAAGAAGGTTTGTGGTATGCACTCTTGTGGGAGGAGAGGCTGGATTCTGCCCTTCTGAGATGGGAATCTCTGGTCACAGGCTTATTGTGCCTGCTTATTTGAACTGTTTCTGAAAATGATGCGGCTTGTTGCTGTAGCATAGACGAAATTCAGGCCTGCTGAATCTAGCTTTGTTTGTATAACTTGAGCACTGATCCAGGCCATCTTTTTTGTAGAAGGTTCCCCTGCACCCTAGTAAGTAGGGGTGTGCAGTTAGAACTTGTCTGATTGAAGACTGCTGGAACAGGGCTCAGTTTTGAGCTTTTTTTCTGGTTAATTGGGTAACTTGTTTAAATCAGTTTGTTCGTTTTCTATTGTTTATATATATATATATATATATATATATATATATATATATATATATATATATATATTGCACTTTATTCATCTGCTTTTACTGTATTTGTGTTTCTTCCTACTTTATTACTAGGGGCATTGACTACAACTCTGATCTGCGATATATAACAATAAGTATCCTTTTCTGTGCATTTGAAGTGTTTTTTGAGTGTATCTGCTTTATTTTCTAAAACAAAAAAGGCAAAATAACATACCCAACATACTAGTAATAGGTGACTTTATAGTCAGGCACACTGATGTCCCACTCACTAGGCTGAATAAGAAAGAAGGTTACTGTTATCTGCCTGTTGGCTGCAGGGATCCGCCACATAACACAAGCACTCAGGTCACTCCAGAACAAGTACAAATATGACTCTGTCATTGTCCATGTTGGTGTGAATGACCTGAGCCATACCTCCCTGGACTACATGAAAAGAGACATGGAAGAGCTCTCTGATCACGTAGCCCAGGCTGGTATGACCCTGACCCTGAGTAGCATCCAAGAATGATACCACGGTATAAAGAAAATATTCTCAATTTCTACAATTGGCTAAGTTTCTGGTGTCATTCAAAGGGGATCCAGTGTCTGTCTGCCTGAGATGACATGCTCGACAAGCCACGCTACTTCACTATAGACAGCTTGCACTTGTCACCCTTAGGCTTTCAAATACTGGCCAAGGCTCTTGTCACCCCATGGTCCCTTTTTAGACAAGGCTCAAAGGACAAACCCACTGCCATAAATAGCACAAGAAACAAAAAACTGAGGGTAATGCTACTCAATGCCAGAAGTCTAAACTTCAAAATGCATGCACTCGAGGCACTCCTCAGTATGGAGAAAATCAATATATGTACAGTAACAGAAACCTGGTTTAAGGCTCCAGAGAGCACCCCAGCACTACCAGGCTACAACTCATACCATACATTTCGGCCACAGAACCCAAACCGAAATACAAAATCGCGGGGGCATATCCATATTCATCAAGGATACCCCCACCTCCAGGTTAGTGGCACAGCACAATGCTTCAGAGATCATCCACGTGCAACTAACAATGGGCAAAACTGCAATTCAAATTGTAGCTTGCTACAGATCACCCACCATGTACCAGGACCCCCATTCTGCATTTCTGGAAACACTGGGAAACATAAAGGTCCTACCGAACACCCTAATATTGGGTGATTTCAATTACCCAAACATTAACTGGGATAACTACTCAAGTACTAACTCCCTTGTCCAACATTTCATAGAATTTATAAACTCAAATGCCCTGGTTCAACTGGTCAACACTCCCACCAGAGGTGACAACATATTGGACCTGGTCATCACCAACACGGGCAACCGGTGTTCCACACCAGAGGTCAACCCCTCGCTGGTTAGATCTGACCATAAACAAATCAATTTGGATATCCACATTCCAGCCCCACCCCCAGACAAGAAAACCACCATGAAAATCATTTCAAAAGCAAACTTCATGTTACTTAAGACAGAGGTGGAAAGTTTCAAAGCCCCGATGCTGAAGGATAACGCTGTCCAAGCAGCAAAATCCTTTACTAATGCATTCTACGGGCACCTACAAGAATGCATGGATCATACCATCCCAAGCAAAATCAAGACTCACTCCTCCAAGAAAAGGAAACCAGTCTGGTGGAATCTTGCCATAAACAAGCTATACAATAGAAGGAGGAAACTAGTACAGAAAAGAGTAAAATCCCAAGAAGGGAAGATATCCCTGATCAGTATCAGCAAGAAACTACGATCCCTCATAAAATCATTGAAGGTGAGCTTTGAAAGAAAAATTACCAAGGACTGCAAAGATAACCACAAGGCATTCTTTAGCTATGTCAAGAATCTAAGTGGAAATGCTCAGATCTGCTCAGAGTTAGTGCAGAATGGCACAAAATACACTGAACTGACCGATATCACCAACATCCTGGCAGACAGGTTCAGCACAAACTTCACCCCCCTCTCACCCCAAAAGGGCCCATAACCATACCAGAAGAATGTAGAGTCCCAGAAATCACAGACACTCAGGTTAAAACAGCCCTCTCCAAAGCCAAAAACACAGGATCAATGGGACCGGACGTTGTCCCAGGCTGCATCCTACACGAGCTCAAAGATGAACTAACCCCTCACCTAAACACACTGTTCAAACTCAGCCTATCCACAGGCTACATACCCATAGAGAGGCACACAGCAACAGTTATTCCGCTCCACAAAGGTGGAGCCACAACAGACCCCAGGAACTATCACCCTATAAGCCTGACTAGCTTGGTCTGCAAGGCTATGGAGTGCATCATCATGGAACTCATTAAGAGAGACATTGAGAACCTCCAAACACTGGAACCTACCCAGTTTGGCTTTGTTAAGGGCAGATTGTGCTTCCTAAACCTGGCGGACTTCTTTGAGACAGTTACCAAGGCTATAGATGAGGGAAAGGTGCTACATAAAACCTACCTAGACCTCGCTAAGGCCTTTGACACTATTTCCCATTCTGGTATTATAGACAAGCTCACCAGCCTGAACATAAACCCGTACGTCACAAGATGGGTTGCTAACTGGCTCATGGACAAAACCCACATGGTGAGAGTTGCGGGAGCTAGGTCCAACTCTAAACCGGTTACAAGTGGCATTCCCTAGGGCTCAGTCCTAGGACCCCTCCTGTTTGGCATATACTTCTCAGAGGTACAGGCAAGCACAGGAGGACTATGGCTGACCAAGTTCACAGATGACTGCAAACTAGGGGCTATAATTAACTCTCCAGCTGACACAGACATCCTCCAAAAGGGTCTCACTGAGACATATACCTAGTGTCAAAATCATGGCCTCAAGCTAAATGCCAAAAATGCATAGTCATCCCCTTTGGAAAAATCAAAGTACCCTCAAACTACCACATAGGTGGTAGTCCCCTAAATACGGAAGATGTAATAAGGGATCTGGGGACCCAAGTAGATCGTAATCTCACCTTTGATAATCACATTGCCAAAGTGGTTAGAAAATCCTTCTACGTGGCCCACCAAGCCACAAAATGGTTCACATCCAGAACAAAAGAGGTCATTGTACCCCTCTACTCATCACTCATTAGCCCTGTCATAGAGTACAATGCCCCATTTGCGATGTACCTTACAAGACACCTGCAACAGCTGGAAAGACTGCAGAAGTGCCGCACTAAGAGGATCACTGCCCTCAAACGGATGACCTGTGCAGCTCAACTGAAGAAACTCCAGCTGTACTTGGTTGCATACTGCCTACTCAGATGTGATCTCTGCCTGACATACAAGGCCATGTCCAACCCAGAATTGATGGACATGCTCCACCTAAAGAAAACCTTATCCCCCCGAGTCACACGCTCTAGGGATCTAAACCTCACCACAACAATATATAGGATGTGCTGGAGGGATAGATTCCTTTCCCAGAGACATTCCATGCTTTGGAACAAGATCCCAGTCTACATTCGGCTGAGCTCCTCACTAACACTCTTCAAAAGAAACATTGATGAGTGGATGGGAAACAGAAAGTTTACCTCGGGGATCATTTCAGTGACTCTGCTGGACAGAGGCACAGGGACTAATCTAAGGGGGTGGCAAAAGCCAATACATTCTGGCTAGGCTTATAAATGCTTTCGGGCAGATAGCCTAATACCTACCTATGAATCTATAGTACTAGTTTACAGCAGAAATGGGAGGTGGGAGGTGAAGAATCAGTGGAGGATTTGTCAGCAGTGGGGACTCATTTAAGGCAGAAGTGGGTCCAATGTGTCACAGCACTGGTAAACCAGTGGCATCTGATCCACAGCTATAGAGACTGACAAGGGAAACACAGAACAAAAAGTCATGAATACATTGTCATACACAGGCTATACATTACACAGCAGTAGATGGCAATGTTGTGTATTAGATATTACCATATCCACATTAGTCAGAGGAGTGGGGTAGGTTACAGCTATCATAATTTACATAGGTGATGCTGGAGCATCGGCTTTGGACAGCAACACTGTCATAGGTGGATTGTTTGGCAGTTGTGCCTATAGCAAGCATGGACATAGCTACAGGGTTGTGGTGTATCAGGAACCATGTATTCAGTTGATTTTGTGAAGCTTCCAGGGTTGGAATGATGGTTGTGTGTACAATGTTGACATGCAGTGCCAGTTCTAGAGGAGTGTAGCTAGGGCTTGGTTTACCACATTAGCTGCATGTGTGGGATTGTCATTGTGACCCTGTGGTATGGTAACTAGCAGATTGATGTCATCCACTACTTTATGATGGAGAAAGAGTATGTGTTATTCATAGGACATCTACGCTTGAGTTGATCTTTAGAACTCAGAATTGGTTGCCCTGTGGGATATGCCCACAGTGGGAGAAATGAGCATCTGTTACATCATCATGTGCCTGAAATGGAGGCCCCAGTGTAATCAGATGAGTATTGGCCCTGGCCTGCTGAACATCCATAGTGTGGGATGGAGGCCACAGTGGAGCAAGATGAGTACTGGCCATCGCCTAGTCAGTATCCATGACCAATGATGATGGACAGTGTAGCTGCTGTCATGGGAGATAAGTGGCTGGGCACAGCTGCAGTGAGCAACGATCCCTTTCCTTTCCTCTGGCAATCAGTTCCCAAAAGCCATAAGGATGAACTAATGGATACCATATGGGTTGGCAGTGCCCACATTCCCACCTGTAGTCCCTAGAGTGGTTGAAGGTGTTCACACAGGCCATACATCAGACTCAGCAGCACTGACATGGTCAGATTAGCATCTGTCTTTTCCTGGAACACAGCCCTGCCAATGTATTGACTGGTATCAAGGGTATCACTCACATCATGGGCTAATTGGGCATCGAGGTGCTGATAGCCACAAACATACCTCTCAACAATGTCATACATGAGTATCTTGGAGGTAGTACAGTCCTATTGTGGCAGCTGCATTGGTGCTGACTGTGTAATGTATGGGGAGCTCACACAGACAATATGTGCTGCACTAAACACACTTGGGAGGTTTTTGAGATAGGGCAGTGTTTCCTCCGTTGTTGCATTGCTGTCAGTGAAACTGTGTTTTCAGACTATGTGTGGGTGTGTGTGTATGTGTGTGTGTGTGTGGGGGGGCATTATGCCATCATTGTCAGCCTCTACAAACATGCTAACATCAGTTTTGTGCTTACTGTTGTGCTAGATCCTATACCAGTAGAACCTGTGAATGCATACAGAAAACATAGCAGTGTGTAAGGTGCTGCATGTGTAAATTCCATCACTGTGCATTAGATAGACTGCTACATGCTATCTCTATAGGTTCATAGGTATGTACTAGGCTAATGTCCCTGGAGCCTTTACAAGCCTAACCCATAGGATTACCCTGGCATCGTGCCACCCGACATTAGTTCCCAGTTCCTCTGTCGAGTAGAGGCACTGGAGTGATCCCCAGGGTGAATTATCGATTTCCCATCCACTCGTCAATATTTCTCTTGAAGAGGGCCAGTGAGGTGCTCTGTTTGACATGTATGGGAAGTCTATTCCATAGCATGGGCAGTCTCTGGGTTATGAACCTGTCCCTCCAGCATGTTCTGTTGATTGTGGTAATGAGGTTGAGGTCTCTGGAGTGTGTGGTGCACAGGGATTGGGATTTCTTTAGATGCAGCATTTCTAACAGAGCTGGGTCAGACATGGCTTTGTAAGTCAAGCAGAGATCATCTTTAAGTAGGCGATATGAGACAGAATAGTTGGAGTTTTTTGAGTCTGTCCATATAGGGCAACTGTTTAAGGCCTAGGATCATCTTTGTGAGGTACTTTTGCAGCCTCTCCAGTTGTTGCAGGTGTCTAGTGAGGTATGTACCAAATGGGGCATTGCACTCGATGATTAACCTAATGAGGAAAGACTAGAGGGAGATAATGACCTCTTTCTTCCTGGATGAAAAACCCTTAGTAATGAGATTTGCCACATAGAAGGACTTTCTGACCACAGTGGCAATGTGGTGGTCAAAAGGGAGGTTGCTGTCAACCAGTGTTCTGAGATCTCTTATAATGCCTTCTGTGTTCAGTGGACTACCATCAATGTGGTAATTCATGGGGACTGAGTTTTTCCCAAGTGGGATGACAGAAGTTTTGGCATTGAGCTTATGGCCATGGTTCTGACACCAGTCTTTGGTATCAGTGAGACCTTTCTGCAGGATGTCAACTTCACTTGGGGAGTTAATAATAGCTCCCAACTTGCGATCATCTGTGACCTTTGTCAGCCAGAGTCCCTTCATCTTGGCCTGGACTTCAGAGAAGTAGATACCAAACAGAAGAGGACCCAGGACTGAACCCTGTGGGACTCCATTTGTGACTGGTCAGCAGTCTGACTTGGAGTCAGCTGCTTTCACACTGTGGTTTCTATCTGTGGGCCAGTTTGAAACCCACCTAGTGATATAGGGTTTGATGCCTGGCTTAGTGAGTTTTTCTATGATTCCTGAGTGGGGAATGGTATCAAAGGCCTTGGCCAGATCAGAGCCTTTGGACACATATGTACCCTGTGATGCAGGTTCTCTTTGTTGCAGGTCTGATATTTCTGTGGAACAGAGATGCAGAATGACATGTGACAGTAAAATCTGCCGAGGTGGTAAGCATTGACATACTGGAAAGGCATGTGTTATTACTCACCTGGTACATTCCCCCTTCAGACACTTGGTCAGTCATACCTTGTGCTGCAGTCCAGATATATTCCTAGGACACACTAATGCAGGTGATCATGTACGATTGTACCAGAATGATGCGCTAGGCAATGTCCTACTGGAATGGCATTTGATACTACTCACCTGGAGCCTCCCCAGTGGCTACCCAGGCAGTCAAGGTCAGCCCAGCTTCCAAATTGAATCCACCATTGGGGTTAGTCTTCTCTCACTGACATAAGTGAAGGATAATAGGAAATCCTCAGTGTCTTCCAACCGTTGCTGTGTCAGTGTGTGCCACTGGTGGTTGACTTCTTTGCAGTTGTGTCTTGGGCTATGGTCTTAACATGGCAGGTACTTTCAGTGATCATAAGACCACCTATGACAATGTCCAATTGTGACCCCCAGCTGCACCAATGTCCTGCATGAATTCTTGCCACATATAGTCTGAGAAGGCCTTATCCACTTTAGGGTTGTTCAGCAGCCTATCACCATGTATGCATAGGGTCTTTAGCAACAACTCCATCTCTTCTATGATGAACATTTCCAGCTGCTGCTATTCTTTTGATGTCATGATACCTCAGGTAACCTATGGAAACGTACATTGGTGATTGTGTTTATGCAGGACAGTCCACGTTAGCCAGTACTGAATGTAGCCTGTTTTGTTACTATGAAATTCATTTTCTATAGCTCTGTCATATTGTGCAACTGTAAGCATGGGATCAATTTATGTCATTCCTTGTGTCATGGCCTCTACCATTATGCCTGCCCATTGTACTACATGTGAAGCACCCCATTAACTTACCCAACTATCTCTGAGGCTGTGTAGCATTGGTCCAGCCTGCCTGCTCACTTTGCCCTGCCTGGATGCCCTCCAACAGGTCTGCAAGCTCTCATGCCAGTTTACCATGATACTGGTGTTTGCACACCCCACCACAGGACTGCAACCTGCCATGTCTGTGCCCTGGGCCAATTCTGTTCAAGACCTTGCCACAGTCTGTCAGATGTCTGGCATGGTCACTGCAGTTATGAGATATGGAATGTTCCACATTGTGACAACTATGTATGTCTACCATTTACCCTGGAACAGTCACCGCCATGGTGGTATGCATTACCAATAATACTAATAACACTCTCCCAATCTGTCAGTATAGTTAGATATCCAGCTCTGCTGGCATTCTAAGTTACTCACTGTAGCATGGTCTCTTACAACTTGGAACCTATGCTTTTTAGTCTCATAGTAACTATTATGCTAATGATCTGATTTAATGCAACTGCCTCTGAATCATGGCAATAGTGCAATGTACCATCAGCCCTATTTCATGCTATGAAGCCTGATCCAGTTTGTCCTCAAGCACTGCAATCAATTAAGGCATGCACAGATGCAGATCCTTGCTACTGACCATGTGCATCATGTGGCCACAATGCACATCATGTTACTTTGTGCACATTCATCTGTATCATGTTGTCTCCACAATGTGCAACATTATATCTCAGATGCCATTTTAATTTCTTGACTTGACCTGATGAGTAGACAAAGCCACACAGCATGGTCTTACTCTAGCAGGACTACTGCTTGGTGCATCAAGGAGATCAAAATCGTCTTGCAGCTGCAGGATATGCAGCATAGAGATAACTTGCTGGGTGACTATGAAGATTAATTGTGTAGGGTGGACTTGTTTTTCATGTAGGTAAATGATGTTACCGGCATCATCAACTCTGGTGTCCAGTGCTGACATAAATATGGTGATCTTTGAAGAAGCTGCTCAAACCTGTCTCTGCCAATGGGAAGAAGATGTTAGGGAGAGATAACCACAGTATTACTGTATCAGTTTTTGATGAGTCCTTGAACAGTAGGTCTGACATTCTAAGTATATCTTCTTTCTGCTGTTATGAGTCTCCTGTGCTCATTTCTGTGAATTTCTGTTTTGTAGTGGAGGATGAAATAGTAGCAAACAGGATATCCTTCCAGTGGAAGCAAATCAAATGATGGCATAAGTGTACTTCATTAATACCATTACTGTATCACTATTTCATATCTTCAGTATCCTCTCCCCACATCTCAGTATTTCAATTATCATCCTACCAGCTTCCCCTACTAGCAAACATCCTCCTTTATCTATCTGTTCTTTTTTTTCTGAAAAACCTTTTTGAGACTTCATAAGTAATATTTTTCTGTAAAAATATACTAAATGGTATCCTCTTCTTCTTAAGAACTGATTCCTCTAATATGTCCAGCATAAAACATAGGAATATTTTTTTTATTAACCGAGCACTCATCGTTTTTATAGTTCCAGCTTCATCACTGCACATTTTCTCTTCCAATACGTAAAGTTTGTTTTACCCTGACTAAGTGTATGTGTAACTTGTGCTATTTCAGATGATTACAGTCATGCCTTTTGTGCATGTTTTATATGTCTACTGCAAATATTGCTGTCTTATGTATATATGATATTGGTTTATTTTGCTGTAAATTTGATTTAATGTGGAGCTTTTCTCCCTGCTTCTCTGCTGAGAACTGGTTTATTGCCCGGTGGGAATTTCCTGATAAACAGATGTCAAACAAATTAAAATAAATAAATTAATAAAATAACTTCTTACCAGAGAAGTGAACTGTTGCATTTTTTGCCTTTAACTACTTCAGTATTGCCTAGCTGTTGACTGTAACTGCAGATTTCTATTTTTCATTCATCTTTACTGTTGTACTGTGTCTTAAACCATGCCAGTCTTGACTATTCTTGCCTTGGCTACAGCAACTGGATTGACTTGTTTAACAAAGTCAGTGGAGAGGAAAGGTTTTTGGACTATTTAATCATTGTTTAATTGTCTATCACCTATGCAGATTCCTAACCTTTTGGCTTGTCCCGACCTCTGTCATGAGTGGTATGACAACTGAAAATAATCTGTTTTCTACAGCAATGAGCATGTTTTTTCTTTAATTTTAATACTTACACCATTGTTTCTTTATTATTGGCCATAAACACTTGTTTCCATCCTTAATATGCTTTGTTATTGTGCTATGCAATGTTGACAGTTGCATATTCTATACTGTTACCATCATCACATAATAGGTATTCCATAGTCATTGCTTTTTCTTCATGTGCTTAAGCATGTGCCAGAACCTACTGATATATGTACGTGTGTCCTGTTCTCTCTTTCATTTCTCCTTTAATTATGTTGCTTGTATGCTTTGTTTTGCTCCATTTATTTAAATTTTTTTCTGCAGGGTCAGCGGTGGTTCAGGCAATGGTAAGGCAGTGACTACTACCATACTCCCCAATGGCTTCTGTTTCAAATGTTAGGTCCCTCTAGCAGTCCTGTGGCCAGCATCCCTGCAGGGTGTTGAAGGTCACATTGTGGAAGCCAACCTTCAGGTCTCTCTGTTTAGTAGGAGACCATTGTGGATGGGACTTCTTGTGTCACCCAGTGTGAATTTTGACAGTAAGGACTAAGGTGTACTAGCAGTTAGATGCCCATATTGGCTCCATGGATTACCTCCTTATGTGACTGTTATAGCTCTGTAGCTATCTGGCCCTAACCACTGGTCCACCAGTGGTGCAGCCCACCCATAATATCAGCCACAGGGATGACTGACTTCTGGAAGAGCTCATCTTTGGAACAGATTCCCAGGCTACCCTTACCTCACTGCATTCCTCTTTACCGTGTTCCCTTTCTATAACTGCCCCTCTCCTTTTGTAGTTCAATTGTCTTATTCACCAGTTATCCACCTGCTGTCTGTCTATGTGTATCCCTTGTGGCTCAGTTCATTTTCTGTCACTACCTCTGCTGTCAGTCTTTGTATGTGTTGTATGTTTGTGTGCCTTCCCCTATTTATCCATATACCTTCTTTCCTAGCCACATACTGTTCCCTAATCTTCCCTCTCCCTTTACATTCATTTCCAAAAAAATTAAAAAGGGTACCTGAACAAAATAAAAATTACCCTTTCCCCATCCCCATACCATTCTTCTCTGCTCTCCCCTTTGTCTTGCCATGTGCTCATATGCTAGCTGCTGTCTATTTCTCATTGTCGTATCACCTCCTTTCCTTTCCATTTATATAGTAAACATAGTTGGCATTTTGAAAAAATATTTGTAGAACCAAAACCAAAAAACAAACGGAAAATAAGACTTCAGTGACCACTAGGAGACAATGATTTTAGCGCTTTCTTTCACAATTTAATGTCGTGAACTTCTTCAGATAGTTGGCATTTTGTCGTATATTCATTGTATGGGTTCCCCGCAATGCTTATGCTGCTAACAAAAAGAACTAATGGAATGTACATTTTATCAGGAATGCTACCTGTATGCCACTGCTCTTGGTTCACATGATCACTCATAGCATGGTCTAATCACATGAATGGTGACACCCGCAATTTTCTTGATTACATGGCTTCATTTTGCAGCACTGTTTCAGGCATGTCAGTGTTATCTTGCCAGTTATGCATACCAAGTCATCTTCTTTCAGGAATGCCATGATACAGACACTCAGAGGCAGAAGATGATCAATTAGGGCCTTAGGAGGTGTATTGGATTGACCCACCCTCCAGCAGCTTCCCCCAACCATTCTGGTATCCCATTACTTGGCTATTTCTCCCAGTTACCATAAACACTGTTCAGACCTGTCAGTGTGCATACTATTTATTTTTCTACAATGATTACAGATATTTGAAGTTAATTAAAAACTGTTATTTCAAATTTTATAACACAAAGACTGATAGCCATTTGCTAAACAAAACAATATAGTATCAGAATGAACACTTGGCATGAACAATAAACGTCTCTGCCCTTGAAATGGCATTGAAACCCACATTCAAAGAAAATGCATCTGGTCAGTGGTGGATTAAGTTTACCTTTGAGCTATTTTCAAACCATAGACCCCTTACATACATTTTTTAGGATCATGCAAACATGCATGTGTGCTTTGATTCACTTTTTTGATTGCACTAAATTATATTCCTTGTATAATACAGCACCACTTGTTAGGGTGAGTTTTAAATTTGTAATTTTGAATTTTTTTCCAATAAGCAATGAAATGAAATGTATGAACCAATAATGACAAAACAACCCATTTCAAAACATTTCAACAATAAAAGGTCACTCAAACTTCATTACAATCCAGCAATATCAGACAACCTCTGAAGAAGTAAAAGTCATCTGAATAATTCCACATTAAAGAGATATGTAACTAATGAAGAGATTGTTGCTAGCAAACAACTGTATATTTCAGTGTTTCATCTACAAATTTATTGCCTGCTGTCCTTAAAGAATAAATTGCCTATGGTACAGTAAAAAATGGTAAGCTGTTAAAATTGCAATATGGAATGGCTGGAAAACCAGCAACAGGTTCATAGTTACTAGACATCTCATCCAAAGGAGGACACTCTCAGGATGAAGCACCCCCACTTTCCCCTTAAAGTACAACACAGTATCAGCAAATCACCTACATAATATGAGAGTAGAATCCACAACTTTCTACACCAAAGGCAAATATACTACATATTGTCCTACTAGCACTACTTACAAATTGCATAGCACAAACATTGATGACAATTTGAAAAGGAAATCAGTTCCATATTGAAAACAGTTTTAGCATGAGCAACAATAACTTTCTCTTCTCTTGAAACACATAGTTTCATGAACATGCACTGAAAATCTTAAATAGCCTGGTAGTTGATGTGGAGGATTCAGGCTCTTATTTCTTGTACCCAAGGAACAGGAATTCAGCCTGAGCAAGTAAATAAACGAATCTGCAATCCATAACTAGGGTCTTTAACACACACACACACACACACACACACACACACACACACACACACACACACACACACACACACACACACACACCTTATTCCCTGAATGAAACAATGATCATCTGTCTTGCTGAGAAGAATTCAAGCTCTATGCATGGAAAAGAAAGAAGTAGCAACAATATATGTGAGTAGATGTATGTTGTTTCTCAGGAAAGTAGATGTGCACATGCACAATGTGTTGCATTCTAAAAAAAGATTACTGTTAAAAACACATGTAATATTTTATAATTAAAAATTAAACGTTGTGGCAGCCCTACTGGCCAGTCTCCCTCCCCCCAGTCATTGGGCCCAAGGCAACTGCCTAGATCGCTTAGTGCTGGATCTGATTCTTCATCCACTGTGCTATTTATCGCACCACAGTCATGTTATAATTCTTCTTGAATGCACCCATTATTTTAACCAAATAAGTTTTGGCTTGTGCTTCATTATAAAACAATATAACTTTTGTCACATGCTGCAGAGGTGTGAATGAGAATTTGCAAGTAACTTTATTTCATATGAAAAAATGGGCTTATTTTGGCAAGCAAATTTCTTGTTTCCCTCCTGCAAAACTTTGGTTCTGCTCCAATTCAGGAAGAAGACATGAAAATGAGCCATCTGCTCAACCCATCCAATCAGTGGATACCAGTCCTTCTGCATTAATTTCTAAATTATGGCCCGCATTTTCTTATTCTGCATATTTAGAAATATGAATATAAAAATGTGAATACTGCAGTGCAGAAAGCAAGCAAATTTCATGCGGACATTAAAGGCATGAGGGCTCCATAATATTAGGTTTTACATTTAACCCAAGGTGATTTGGTATTTCCCAATAAAATGAGAATACAAATACTGACAAGGATACATGAAGCATATCTTGAAATATTGGCTATTCCGCATTTATTAGCAAGCATTTTATGAAGAATAAGGATCCAGAAACTCATGTCAGCATGTGTGCCATTATTTAGTGATCACAATTCACAATTTACTAGAAAGTAGCATTTTTTCTTTTCTTTTTGCAAAGAACAGACTGAATTGGGAAAAGCTGAAATAAATGTCCACTGTGAGCCCATATGTGAACACACACACACACACACACACACACACACACACACACACACACACACACACACACACACACACACACACAACACATACACACACACACGCACACACACACACACACACACACACACACACACACACACACACACACGCACACACACACGTGATCATCAATTACATATATTTGTATGACTGTGTACACCTCAGATATCTGCTTGCGATTAAATAAATAAACAAAAATAAACACAGAATGGCTCAAACATGTATTCCAGCTTATTGCTTCAGAAACATAAAGTGCATTTCCATGGACTCCCATCCTCTCACCTTCTCAGCTGAAGAATCAGGAACAAAAGTAACAATTAACAAAGGCAAAATATGAAAACAGGTACAGACTTTAAGAATTACATTTAGAAAGCTTCAAAAACAAGACTTTGCATATATTTTCTGGAGAATATGAAGTTTGAAACTCAAACATCTGACATTATTGAATGTCAGAATACAGATTTACAGATTTGCCAGAAAAATGCAACTTTTCTAAGAGTAGACAAAAAAAAATAAGGCAACAATCAGGGATATCATGTGAAATCATGGACAATTGAGTGAAATGATAAAAAACAAAATTAAGTTGGCAAGTTAACTTTTCACACCAGAGTATCACATACACCTAAAGTTTCTTATCCAATACACCATTCTACTTATGATCAATAAATCCTCTGACAACATTACTGCAGATTTCATTGAGTGGTCTCCTGATCCAGACTGGCAGTACATCTCTTGAATGTGATTGGTTGTCAGGATCTCACAGACCAATCCCATTTAAGAAGCCATGCTGCCAAGCTGAACAAATAGTATAAGCTGTTTGATAAATGGGTTACTTAAAAAATAGAATGTACTGTCAAAAGTAGTCAATTTGAGAAGCAAGTCATAATGGAGAACTAAAGAAGAGAATGCATCAACTAGGACTTCAGCACTGATCTGCTAGACCTACACAGGCTGCTCTACTGTTAACTGCTGAAGCAACTTAGAGTAGGCTGGAAGCTCTAGGTCTCTAGTGCCAGAACTCTCAAAGTAACAGCTGATACCACAAGGAGTCTTTCTGCTCTAGTGTACCTGTCTCAGGTTTGAATCAGGCATACTATATATAAATATATATATATATATATATATATATATATATATATATATATATATATATATGTATGTATTCACTTCATAACACTGAAACTTCAAAATACTGAAAATGACAAAACTTCATAATACTGAAGACCAAAATACTGAAAGCTCAAAATACTGAATACTCAAAATACTGAAACTCAAAATACTGAAAACACGTATTATGCGTAAACTCAGCTTAAACAACATAAATCATAACAATTTCTACCAAATATGCAGGGCAAGCCCCTGCACTATCTATGGGTGGCTGCGCCCCCCACACCCCCTGCTAATTAAATATATCAACTCCAAGATTGCATGTGCAATGGGGGGTGCAGGGGGGCTTGCCCCCCTGCATATATTTGGTAGAAATTGTTATGATTTATGTTGTTTAAGCTGAGTTTATGCATAATATGTGTTTTCAGTATTTTGAGTTTCAGTATTTTGAGTATTCAGTATTTTGAGCTTTCAGTATTTTGGTTTCAGTATTTTGATATTCAATGTTATGAAGTGAATCCATATATATACATATATATATATATATATATATATATATATATATATATATACCCACAATATAAGATACGGGTAGAACTATTTATTGTTTATTTACAGGGGCAAATTTACATCCATGAATCTAACAGTCTTGGCATATCTGTATCGACATATTCGCTACACAAATTGAGTATAGTTTTCCAGGAAAAGGAGGGGTGCATCCTGACCAATGCTGCAAGTTCATGAGCTGAGTTTAAAAACTGCTCAGTCATTTATCAAACAGCTTATGTAAAATCCCTAATTTCTTACATCACATGGGATCATGGATTGCCTTACGCATTCCATTATTCTGCCAAAAATCTAAAGCAAACACATCCTTTCAAAGGATTACCTTGCAAGACCTTAAGTTATTTATTTTTATTTAGTTTTTGGTTGCATTTGTTGACAGTGAGAGCCCAGCTGGGTAGAGAGTCTCCCTTTTAGTAGTGACCCAGGAAGTAAATCTCCAAATGAAGCTAATAAGATAAAGATTCATTCTTGGTGTAGAAAAAAAAAACAGCATTTTACAAGAGTACACATAGTCTAGTAATTATACATGGTATAGAAAACTCATTCAATAGTGTTTTGAAAAGTCTGCATTAGAGATGCAGAGCCATTATTTATAATTCAGTAAGGCACAGATACAGATTATTTGGAGCAAATGAAGATGATGCATATAAATCAATATACAAACAAATTTCAGTGAACAAGTAGCATTGACTATATTCATTCATACATTTAAGTGGACCATACCTCTTAAACTCTTACTGCAAGAAATGGACAAAGCATAAAAGAATTGCGGGGGGGGGGGCAAAGGCCCAAAATAGGGAAAGATTTAAAATATTGCTCTTATAAACTTAGAAAGCTGTTAGAGTAGCAGGATTTGTGTTGGAATGCATTTTCTGAAGGATCCAAAGTATGAAACTCAAATGACATTATTTAGTGACTTCAATACTCAGTGATTTGCAAGAAAATCACAATTTGTTTTAGGGACCAGACAAAAAAAATATGTGGCAAAAATATGGACATTCTATGAAAGTGTGGACAGTTTAGAGCTATGCAGTGGACCAGTAAAACTGCATACTTAGTAAACAGCATCATAATAATGACAACAAAATAAGCATAATGTTGTAGAAAAGCCGAGTCATTTTATGCTTTAGATTTTTTTTTGGGGGGGGGGTTGCGCTAGTCAGCAGCTGGTGTAGTAGACTAAAGACTTATCAAAGAAGGAAAATGACTGGAAGTGATAGAAAGTGTGAAGAAGGGGGAGACTGAGGGGAAAAGAAGACCCTGTAGGTGAATGTAAGAAGGAATGAAATGAGTGGGAAAGTAGGGGCAGGTAGTATTTATGGCAAGGGGGTGAGATTGCAGAGAAGAAGGGTTGTGAGAAAGTCATGAGAAGGAAGCTGTTTAGGAGTCGGAAGAAGTATGGAATTATGGTTTAATCTAGGGGTACTTATCCAGGGTTAGTGCCGGGGCAGAGTCAGAGATTCTGCATATGTGACTTTAGTTACTGTTTAAAATGTTTGAGGTGTTGTTCTATTTTTAGACAGAGAGGTATGGCGTTCCATGCTTCTTGATATAGTTTGAAAATAGGATGACACAAGCTATAGTGTTGGGTTTAGTGACGTGGTGGAACACCATGTGGGTTTAGTGAGGGGTCTATTTGGTTTGAATTCCAGGATTAGAGTTGATAGACAGGAACAGTTTGTAAATTTATTTATGAGGTTATGAGATGTAGCAAGCTGGGAGTATGACTTAAGTTTGGTAGATGAGCCAGTTTAGTTTTTTGAGTGCCAGGCAGTGGTGGGATTTTTGTGGGTGATTTACTGCAAACCTTGCTACTTAGTCAAAGCATTGTTTGAGGTTTGAGAGCTGAGATAGTTGTAAGTTGGTTAAAATAGGAGCTGAGTAGAGATGTGTTGGGAGTAGTAGGATAGAGCCTAAGTGTTTTCTGGTTTGGTCAGTGAACAAACTTTTGACTCTATATGAGGAACCCAATTTCTAGTGAGTTTTATTTCTGTATATTGGATGTGGTAGTACAGTTTTAAGCTATTGTCAATGTAGATGCAAACAGTTTAGTATGTGGGATGATTTCAATTTTAATGTTATTTGCTGAGAGAATATTAAAGGAAGTTTTCTGGCCTTAGATGTATCTTGAGGTAAACCCTGGATTCACGAATCCTCCATGTAAGACTAAATAAGTCTTACTCAGAGGCTGCAGTTGAACGGTATGACGTCAGCGTGCCATGAATTTTCATGAGGGCATGCTGACTTTACCCCAAGTCTAACATGGACTGTGCAGGCAAGCAGGGGGCATGTCCGACTGCCAAGCAGTGTAAAGGTCCATGCCCCTGCAAGTGTGTGGAATGCAAAATGTCAACACACAAGAGCGAGTCCGCTCAAATGTCCATGTACCCAACACCACACTCCCTGACATTGTAAACCTCCAGCACAGTTATAAAAAGTAAAACATTAATTATTTTTTTTCTAATTCCCGATATAGTTGCCCGTATTTGCGCGTGTGTGTGTGCAGGTGTGCTCATTGCTTAGCTGCAGTTAGCAATCTCGGCATGAAAGAGCATAATAAGGAATGTGTATGCAAATTACACCAAATAGTAATAGTGTAGTGGTAGAGCGTTCGCACAAAGAGGAGGCATTCACGGTTCGAGTCCCACCACTCCCCTTCCTATTTTATGTTCGAAATAAGTCCTGACAGATATGATAAAACTTTTACTAAAAAGCATTGAAATGGCCTATGTATCAGTGAACAAAAAAGTTATAAAGGAACCTGACATATAATTGTCTGCAGTTAAGCAGCGCTTTACCCAGCGCAATGTAGATGCCCATAGCTAAATCACACTTTACTCAGTGCAATGTAGTTGCCCATAGCTAAATTGTGCTTTACCCAGTGTAATGTAGTTGCTCATAGCTAAATAGCGCTTTACCCAGCACAATCGGTTTGCACGGAGGTGCGAGCTGCACCAACCAGCGCACCGTCGGGCAACGTTGAGCAACGTAGAGCAAAGTTGCTTAAACACAGCCACGCCCCCTTACCTGTCTGGACAGTAGTAAAATGAAAAGGTTTGAACCCAGGACACTGTGCACCATACTCAAAGTACTGAACCACTAAGCCACGACAGCTTAGGATAAACATCCACTGTTAACATATATATAGTAATAAATGTTAGATTAACCATTGCTAAGCAGGTCTGCAGTCAGCTGAGAATATTCAAAAACAGCCAATCACAGAAAAGTGTGGGAAATGCGGCATGTTTAAGCTGCATAGGCAGGAATACTCACCATAACTGATTGTAGCTCCCATCTGCAGTTAGAATGTCTGGTGCTGGAGAGGATACATGCTTTAGAGCACAACTCTGGGGCATTGAGGAGTCAAGATACATGGTTTGGCTCCTAGTCCATCGGCATGAGACTTGACTCCTGCAGGGCCAGTTCCAAGGGATGGAGTATAAGGCAGAGGCTTGGAACCGGTTGGCTCATGAACTCATCAGTGCCACAGGTGTCCCTTGGACTGGTGAGCAGGTCCGTCACCACCATGCAGACCTGAAAAGACAGAAGCAGGACCGTCTGAACCAGTGAATCCAGGAGGCCCGTCATATGCATGATGCCCCACTACTAAGTAGGTAGCCATGGAATGCAGTATGTAAGACATGCTAATATGGTCTAAATAATGGATAGGTATGTCTCAATATCCCTTCATTTACTTCAAAGCTGCAGGTGTTCGTGCTATGAATCAGCAAGCCTATGCAAATAGGCTACCAAGGCTGTACCACCAGGCAGGTTAGTAAATATTCTGTATGTATTGTTACATGATATATGTGAGTGAGCATGACAAAAGTGTTTTAGCCCAATAATACAGCAATAAAATGTCCTGAATAAATCCTCTGCATGTACTGTTATATAACAAACATCAGTGAGCCAGAAATAGTGTGTACTAACCCAGCAATCAAGGTAAAATAAGTGTGGAATACTATCTCTGCATGTACTGTCATAACATATAAATGAGCAGGCCTGAAAAAGAGTGTTGTAACCTATCAAGAAAGGTATAATATGTCCTGAATATGTCTTCCGTATGCACTGTAATATGAAATAAAGGAGTGAGCCTGTAGAAAAGAGTGTTCAATGTAATTAATAAAGGTATAAAACTTGGAGTGTGTCTGTGTCACTTACTTTAAAATGTTGTTGTACCCTTGCAATAAATAAATAGCACTGTTGTATTAGGTGCTGTCAACCCACAGTTGTGCAGTTCCATAAGAAGTGGATGAAGGAAGTGGCAGTAGCTGTGATGCATAAAACATTTATTCCCTGAATAAATCCTTTGCATGTACTGTTACATATCATAAGTCAGATATCCAGGAATTGAGTGTAGTAACCATGAATAAATCAAAAATATGTCTGGAATACTATCTCTGCATGCACTGTCATAGAAAATAAGTGAGTGATCATGAAAAACAGTGTTGTAACCTATCAATAAAGGTATAATATGTCCTGAATAAGTCTACTGTATGCAGTGTAATATCAAATAAAGGAGAGAGCCTGTAGAAAATAGTTTTAATATAAATAAGAAAGGTATAATACTTGCAGTGTGTATGTGACAGTTACTCAGAAATGTTGTTGTACCCTTGCATTAAAGAAATATTACTGTTGTATTAAGTGCTGACAACCCACAGTTGTGCAGTGTCGTATAAAGTGGATGAAGAAAGTGCCAGTAGCTGTGAAGCATGTAACAGTCCTCAACATTTGTTAAATGGCTGACATGCATAGGTAAACCTGGCACACGAGTAGTTTGTCAAGGTGTTCCCCAGAAATGTTATTGTGCTACCTGAAAAGTAGGGTTGTGTAGAAAACCAAGTGAAAATGTCACATGAACACATCCAGATGTGCAGATACATAAAAATATAAATAAAATACAAGTATGTAGCAGTAACATCTGCATCTTGGACAGTTACTATGTTAGATATAGGTCAGGTATATAATGAACTAACCAAACCCATAACACAATCAAATGCATGTTGCCTAGTGTAATAATACATGTAGGGGATATACACCTGCAGTCAACAGGAATGTAGTGCACAGTTAAAGTACTAATAAGATGTTAATGGAGGTTTCTTTTACAGCCTACTCCATGTGCATAAACAATGCAATTCCACACCTCAATGGGTATGTCTAATCTCATAACATTTGTTGGGACATATGTCCTATTGTTATATAAAATCTGCATTTACTTTGATACATGTCCCCTGTTAAAACATCACAATCTTGGTGGCCTGTTGTCACTAATCATCCCTGGATGCTGTTGTAATGTCCACTGTCGTTCAATATATGCATGTGTTATGCTTGCTGTTCAACTGTTGTAACCCTGGTGTGTTGGGTTAATGGGAATATTACTGCATGCTGTTACAACTAACTTGGAATGCTGTTGTCTATGTTGTAATTAAACACACCTAATCACAAAACGTATGGGAAGGCCGGTCCCAGTGGACCCACCTGTCCCTCCTCAGCTGGAAATTGCACCTGGCACAAGCAGGTCTGGTGCCCAGCCTGGGCTACCCTCCTCTATTGGTCCTGTGCCATCTTTGGGTGGAAGCGCTGCAGGGGATGGGGCTCATCCCCCCCTGCAAGCGTAGGTGGAGAAGGGCCTCCTGTCACCCTCCGAAGGGTCTGGGTTGTGGTGTGTAGGGAGATCCAGCGTTTAGTCACTGATCCCCTACGCCAGCTCGAGGCGAGAGTGGCACAACTCACAAGTGAGCCTGCCCCTCCTATGCAGCCCCCAGCACAGCAACCCTCGGGTCTGTGAAGGTTCATTGGTGACAGCCCATGGGGATCTCAGTCCCACTGTTACCATCTGTGGGCTCATGGGCTTGTGATTTCCAAACATCCGTCCCTGTCAATTGTGTTCACCCACCCCATGTGTCATACTCCACCAATGTATGCGTCTTGTTTGTCTTGTCTGTTTACCTACCCAACCTACCTCCCCAAATATACCTACTTCCTCTACCTCACTTTCCACTCTCCCCTGAAAAAAAAAAAAGGGCAATCTGTACCCGCAAAAAAATTACGCCCCATACATAGCTGCCCATTTTGCACACATGTCCGCTGGACATGTAAACTGATAATTATAATTGGCAGTACAACATACTTCTTTGTCCTCACCCCTCTCTCAGGGGTGGAAGGTTTCAAATTTCACTCCAAATTTGCTACATATGCACAGCTGTTGCTGGTAAAGAAATGGGCAGCTATGGACCTTCCCTACACCCATCCTGCACTTCCCGAGCTTGTTTACCTACTGTCTTTCCCTCTTTGTGACCCCTTTTTCACCACTTTCCTATCTCCCCATTTTCTTTTCTTTCAAAGAAATTAGCACGGGGGTTAGCGGGAGTAAGCACTTTTTAGCAGTAGTAAGCGGGTTTAAGCGAGTGTGCGCATGTGTGCGCTTAGCTAAGCATTGCTAAGCATCACGCAAACCTGTGCAAACCCACTTACAACTGCTTAAAAGTGCCTTAGTCACTCTGTGTCAAGGCCCTTGTTCTGCTCAGCAGAAAAATAAAATGCCTATGTCAGTCTCAAACCCCAGACCTTGGACACTTTGGACTGCATGAAGTACCACTAAGCCACAACAGATATACAACAAGTTAGTGCTGCAAAAAATATATCATGCATTACAATGAGTGAATGTAAAGGAAAATAGGAAGGCCATAACACAAAGCTTGTTCTGTGGATCTTTACTAGCATTTGTTGTGGAATTGCATTACATGAGTGTGATGTGAGAAGCAGCCAATCAAGCAGAAAATAAATGTTACAGAGGCATTTTACAACCCCCACACAGTATCATAGCAGGACAAACACTGGCATATCTGAGTAGGGCAGAGGCCATACCTCCTAACTCTGTCAACTTTCCAGGGATGTCCCTGATCGTGAAACATATTTTAGCTGTGTCCCTCAGAATCCCTCAGAAAAGTACTGACGTCAGTCAGAAAGGTGGGCTATTACACAATGAATACTGACAATAATAACAGTAGACACCACTTGTACATCATGAAAGGAGTACTAATCAATATGCACTGCTTCACTGAAGTCTACACCTACTGTCCCTATTATGTGTAAGGTGTACCTCAATTTCAACTACCTATCCCTGACTCCATGCAAAGATGTATCTGAGTGTTCCATAGGCCTGGCAGAGGCACAAACACACAGGCATATAGGCTATACCGCTGTTACACACTCTGCAAATAGCTTTGTTAGGATCTCCCCAAGCATAACCTTATGTAGGAGTACAACACAGAAATACCAATGGATGTAGCCATGTCCTGGTAGCAACTGACTGTAACAATGCCATTGTACCAGTGCTGAAAACACCTGTGAGTTGCACAGACAAAGAATGACATTGTAACCTCTGGCTACCATCTGGGTAGGTTCACATTTGGGAACTATGCAGACAGATGACCTGCCCTGATAAACTCACAGGCACACACCAATCCTGCAAGTCCAGTAAGATAATATTCACACATTAATGCATAATGCTCTCTGTATGTAAGCACCCCCCCACACACACAATTAAAAGACACTTGTGTGTTTAGGGTCTACCAAGTGTGTAGGTAAGCATACTCAGTACAGGAACTGTTGAGTTGTCTTGCGAACCCTGTGCTAATGTCAACACAAAAAACCCTGCGGAAGTCAGTAAATTAATATTCCCAGTATAACATTCACAAACAGTTCATGTGCCAAGATAATATGTCTCAATAACTACATTCGTATGGCAGTTAATTATATGAGTAAAAAATAAACTACATAGTCACATAAATGTTGTGTAAGCATTTGTAGTGGTGAGTAAAACTCTACACTGATAGCTCAGTACTGGAAGTGGCAACAGTCAGGTCGGAGTACAACATGTACATCACTGTCTACACCTCTAGCTTCATTTATGAGAGTATACCAACCTCCTGACTTACACAACAGTGTCCACAGCAAACAAGCATGGGCCCCACTCTGGAAATCTGAAAGAGCTACGCCTGCATACCTTAGCAATTTATAGCATTGGGTTGCTATGACAGTGAGTACTGCAATTATTACTCAGCAGGCTGTATGCATTTACCAAATGCTGGGCAACAGTTGGTGTAGAGGGCATCACATGCACATGTGCAGATACCTATAAAAGCAGATAGTACTTGCTAAACCCACATGCAATCATTACATTGCACATTCCAGACAGTGAACAGCTCCAAGCACGTAAGAAAAAAAAAAAACAAAGCAAACAACAGTACGTTTCTGTACTTCATAAAAAAAAAAAAAACATCAAAGCATACACAGACGGACCTGAAAGGGACATACAGGTATGTAACAGTTTGTAGTTACCAGCAAGTAGTAGATGTTTATGATTAGTACTGTAGATCTTCTGAAACATGCATATGTGGCAGCAGTAGGTATGTATGCACTGATGCCATGCATAAGTATTGCCATGGAGAAGTTGTTGTGTAGCTGTGTGCAGTGGGACATAAGTGTGGCATTTGTAGCTCAGCAGTACATGTCAAACATCTGAACATGTTATCTATGGTCTGTACAGTACTGCGTTTAATGGTAGTTTGATGGAGTAGTGCAAACACCTATATAAACTTGGATGTCACAGAGTAAGACATGCATGATAGTCACATAATGTGTAGCTTAGCATTGGCAACTGCTGTAGTAGGCTAGTATAGTAATGTATCATTTGCAGATATGTATACCCTTGTGCTATTACTGTATGCACACGTGACAACTGTCCATGTTGTAGCAAGGCCCAACAGGTCATCCGTGAGGTGTACGGACTTACAACAGTGTGGTCCTTGTGTCTGTATGGCGCACACATATGGCGAGATACATGTGTGTCTGATTTATAAGCATCTGAACATGTGCATAGAGCAAGGGACATACTGCAACTGTTTGTGAAGTGCAGACATTTATATGTTGGTGCAGGTTGTTATGTGCATATTTATATGTTGGTTGTAGTGTGTGTCAAACAAGACAGCATGCAGTGCTGGCATATGACATGTATTGTTCAAACGCTGTGGGTATGATTTGTTAGACATATAGTCTTCCAGATAGGGGGTCCTGCTAAACATATATGGGCTGAGAACACCTTCCATGCATTCTGCACAATACTGTGTAATATCATTACATAACTGTATCCCCCTCAACCTTTGCATAATTGATATTCCCACCATGAAAGGTGGACTGTATATGTGCCGATATGCATATCTATGTGTACGCCAGTGGATGTTCATATGTATGCTCCAGCTGAATGTTGTACATGTATTGTATTGCCATCCCTGTTGTTAAAAGCCAGGTGCAATTTCCACATAGGGGGTAGTCTACTCAACACCGAAGGTGTGATAAGAGACTACGGGACACAGGTGGACAGTAGTATCCCTAATGATGATCACTGTGCCACACTAGTCATGTAAACCTAGTATAGTCCACATGTCGTCAGTAAATGTGTGTCATCCATGGAAACAGAGGTCAGTGTTCCACTCCACTCATCAGTCATAACACCCATCATAGAGTATAATGACCCTGTTGGTATGTACCTCAGAAGACATCTACAGCAACAGTAGACGCCAGACACATACCTCACAAAAGAGTATTACCGGACTCAAACAGATGCCTTATGCTGACTGTCTTACAAAACCACAGCTACACTGTGTCGCATACCGCCTACCCAGAGGCTACCCCTGCCTAACATACAAAGCTATGGCAAACCCACAGGTATTGGATGTGCTCCATGTAAACAGATGGAGCAGCAGACAAGATACACACTCTACTGATCTAAACCTTGTAATGTAAAAAGCAGAACATGCTCGACTGGCACATTATCATCACAGACACATACCATACTGTGGAACCAACTACCTATCAACAGCAAATGAAGGTCCTCATTAGCAGTTGCCCTGAATAATCATGATGATTGGATGTGAGATAGGAAACACAACCTGGTAATCACCCCTGTGGCTCTGCATGACAGGGGCACATGAACCTACATTACATGGGTGTTGTAGTGCAGGGTACCATATGTCTAGGCTTCCATAGGCCCTATGGATAACAGCCTATCAGCTACCTAGGACACGATACACACACACATGTACCTGTTGCATCACATGCTATGTGAGGTTGACTGTGTGTGATGGAGAATGTGTATGCGAATGTGTCAATGATGTGTATATGTGTGATAGCCTAGTGGGAATCTGTGTATACCATGGTATGTAGTGTTGTAGCTCTAATCCCATCAAAAGGTCCGTATGCTATTGCCAGGCAGGAAAAGCAGTATGGCATACATTGTGACGTAGTCCCATGGTGTCGATTGGAGTGTGCCATTGTAGGCTAAAGCAGTACATGTACACTTATTGATTGTTAACACTAGTGAATACAAGTCACGTATGGACTGTAGTACTACCTGAAGCTGTATGCCTCAACTGCACAGTATGGTTTATATCCACATGGCTTGGTAACACATTTTTGTTTCTTACCTATAGTCCTCACACATTACATACCTCAGGCATGAGGTTATGTAGGTGCTGACACACAGTAATGTATGGTACACAGGTAAATGTAATCTGGGTTGCCATACCTTTGTGTCTTGTAGGTATGTCTGATGTGTGTGTGGGTATGCCTGTAACATGGCCTCGGTGGTATGTGTGTCACAGGATATAAGTGCGTATCTAGCAAAATGTATAGTGTAGTACAGCAGTATACCACTTATAGTGATGAATGTGCACATATGTTACTGAGGAGTTTGCTATCAACAAGTAGTGTGGTGTACTGGTAGTAATGTAACCGTACTGTACATTAATTTCAATGGATGACAAATGTCTGTATGCATTAGCTTCATATACACCTCCTGTGGCTAGGTGTTGCACTGTGTCACATACAGTGTGCCATGTACTGTTGTATAGTCTTACATACTGGTTTCACTTTGTGGCTGAGCAGAACATGGTTTGGTATATAGTATGTGCTTGGCACTGTCAGGCAGTTGTGGGCTTAGCAGTCATATGTGGTATTAAAAATGTGTATCTACTGACAGCCAATAGGTTGCTATATATGGCATTTCATTGATGTCTGTACATTAGAATTTTGAGTGTGCCACATGACTTGCTCACAATTACTGTTTAATTGTCTTCCAGGGTTATGTCACACAACAGGAAGCCAGCCTATTCCCCTGAGGAGGAGGAAGTTATGTCAGATGCACTCATCCAACATTATAACCTTCTGTTCTCAAGAACCTGCCAGGACCAGCATGGTCGCACTGCACTGTGGCAGGATGTTGTCCGTTGGGTGAATGATGTAGGCATGCATAACCGGACTTATGAGCAGGTACGCCATCACTGCAGTGATTTAATCAGACATGTCCAGCAGCATGCCTCCGATGTCCACAGACAACAGCTTGCCACAGGTGGTGGTGCTGCTACACATCCCCCCTCACCATATGGAAGAGCTGCTCCTCAGCATGGTGGCTCCTGGCCAACCAGTACAACACACCTGTGTCATCATGGAGGCCGGAATCACCCAGCACAGCGATAACGAGTGTGCAGGTAACATGGCATATCTGTAGACCACTGTTATCCCAAGTGTTATAATATGCATTAATCAGATGTGTACTGTGTATGCAGAATATGTGGAGCCTGGTGTCACACAATACTGATAATTCAGGACATTATCTGTATGCCTGTGACTGTCACCTCATGTACTGCTGTATAATTGCAGACTCACAGCAGCAATGCCATAGTTGTTGATACTGACATACTGTCTCATATCCTTGCAGGTCTCTTTGGTGTGATAGCAAGACAGCAGACCCATGCTGGTGAGTGGTCTACAGTTAATATAGCATATAACATGTGCATGTCATAGGAGAGTTGTAGGCCATATACACATGTTAAACACCTACACATAGTGCATGCTCTGAATGTTCTCTGTGTGACTATGCACTTCCCAGTGACATGAGTAGCTGACTCATACACATGCAACACACAGAGCATCACAAACAAGTGGGGTACACTGTAGTGGACATTGTATAGGCAGAGTCAATACACATGCACACAACATACATCACTTTGTCATATGCAGTATGTGTTAATATGATACACATGGCGTATGTAGACACCTGCTGTAAGGTCATACTCCAGTATCCCATATGTCATCAACACAGCACACATACTATACCTGGGGGTAGAGGCCTATCATGTGGCAGTGTGACACACGTCAACACACAACACAGTCATGTTAGGCAATGCTCCCTATTGAACACCTGACATGCCCATGTAACAACTGTCTGTGAACTGTTAAATGTAGCTTAAGTGGTGCAGGTCAGGTACAGCAAGATAGTTGCCAGTGTGACATGCATCAGTGGCCTTGAGTGACCACATGATGCTGCCTGATGATGGCTCATGGTACTACACTACATCCAATTACAGTACCTGCAGTACTACACATAGCATTCATTGTTATACACCTGACAGTTGTGTGCATCCAGCCATGGTTTGTATACCTATGGGTGATGGTGCACAGGACATTGGAAAGTGTTTCAGACTTGCAGTGCAATGTTGTGTCCATGTGCACATTGTGTACCAGGGTGAGGACAATCATTGAACAACACACATGCATCGACATGTATACTGTTATCAACAAGGACTCTCTACACTTACACTGCATGCTGTTGAGCAACACACATCCTGCATGCTGACACGTGTGATAGGACTCTTTGGCTTGTGATACTGTACTCCACCATCAACAACTAACAACTATGTTCCACATTGCTGTTGGTATGTGTGTGTTAACTTGAATGAGTAGTGTATTAGTGTGCATGTGTGCATGTGTTCATATGTGCATGTGTTCATGTGTGCATGTGTTCATGCATGCATGTGTACATGTGTTCATGTGTTCATTTGTGCATGTGTGCATGCATGTGTTCATGCGTTCATGTGTGCATGTGTGCATGTGTTCATGTGTTCATGTGTGCATGTGTGCATGTGTTCATGTGTTCATGTGTGCATGTGTGCATGTGTGCATGTGTTCATGTGTTCATGTGTGCATGTGTGCATGTGTGCATGTGTTCATGTGTGCATGTGTGCATGTGTGCATGTGTGCAAACATCCTGGTCAGATGGTAAAGTGTGCTTCCTGTCTCCCTCTCACAGGTGCTGAGGTATTGTTGAATGGGTGCAGCAGGGAACCTGAGGTCACTGCCACAATTAGTGACCATGATGATACATGTGTAGTGGCACAGGCATGTTTGACAGGGTCTGTCGGTGGTCCAACAATTGACAGTACACAGCTTTCCACCCCATCTATACGCACATACGTACTGCCATTACATCCCTCAACACCAATGGCCTTAGGTGAGGAACAGCATACGGTAGGCATTGACCAGGAAAGTGTGGTATCTATGGCACATGCAACCCCACACAGCAGCCAGGCCCAGACACCTGGAACGGTACCACATAGGCATATGTCCAGGGGTTCTTGTGGGAGCACCGCTGGTCATAATGCCCCCAGCAGGCATGCCCGCACAGGTCTCACAACCTCAGGTATGTTCTGGGCTGTGATGCAAGCACAGGCACATATGGAATGGTACAACAGGCAGGGATTAAGGGTGCAGAAGGCTCATAACACCACAATCAATGACAGCATCCGTGACCTTGCCGGTGCCATCCGCAATACATCGATGTCATTGATAGACGTTGGGGTGAGACACTAGATGTCCTCCGCAATGTTATGTCCATGTGCCAGGACAGTGCAGGACTGCTGGGCCGTCGACGTGGACGTATGCCAGCAACATCATCAGCTGGCAGTCATCACCGATGGCACCCAAGTGCCAGCCGCTCCCGTAGTGCCAGTACCAGCCCCAGCAATGCTGTGGCTGGGCTGTCGGTAGACCGTCCGAGACGACCACGTGCATGTGGCTCTGGCCAGTCCCAGCAGGGACATGGGTCCAGTCAACATCCCTCTGCCTCTGACGATAGTACTCAGTCTGGCTTAGTACCCGATACTCTCCGTGTCACCCCTGCCAAGCACAGGTACTTTGTCTGTGGCCAGAGACAGTGATCTGTACAGCCTAGCAGGTACAGTCTGTGGCTGTCCCACAACCTCCCATATGTGGCAGCCACAAGGGGGTACTGTGTGCATGCAGACATACACACATACTACCAACACATAGGGCTAACACATACACACACATCACATCAACACTGACCCATACTGTACTGTTGTCCCTCACACACACACACACACACACACACACACACACACACACACACACACACACACACACACACACACACACACACACACACACTCATGTTGATTGGATGGGTCATTGTTGGGCTCTGGAAAAACAATCACACATCCTGTGCATATGATGAAACTGTGCCACCTCCTGTCATCTGTGACATTGATGCAGGAACAGGATAACATGGTGCTGATGCACAGGGTGACCTACTAGCAGTGTAGCAATGTTAGCATGTTGTGAACAGTAAAGTGTAATGATATCCTTGTAGGTATATCTGAGCAGGCATGATGCATCACAGCAATGATTATCAATTTAGTATTGTTTACACCAGTGTTAATTCCAAACATGGATTGTCCACACATGTGCCAGTTGGCTGATGTGTGTGGTACTGGCAGCATGTGTCGGTCAGTGGATGTTATGTGTGTGATGTGTGCAGTACAGATTTCAAGGTGTACATTTGTGAACATGGTGGAGGTGCACTGTTTGCATGTATGTGCATGGTGGGCACATGGGAAGGGTGACGTGCCCTGTATTACACAGTGTTAATACTTCATATTTCCTATTGGTGTCCAGTATGCATATCACTACACATATATCACAACTTGGGTACACATATGTGTATGACATGGTATGACACTATGCTGTGGGTGATAATGTTGATATCGGTCATTGGTTAGCATTCTGGTAGTGTACATAACCTCAACAGCCTGATTTTAACCAATCGTTAGATGATGTCTTGACAACTGACACACAGCTGTAGGATACACAGTAGCATTAGAATCTTTCTGGTATTGTACTATACCAGTTACCAGTGTAATGACCACCACACATTCCTGTGACCATTCCTGTTTGGCATGTGTCCATCCTAGGTATAAGCAGACACACTAGGGATATGTACGTCCACATCTGGTGATGCATACAGTGGCCTACAATGCATTCCCCGGATTAGATACTTATCCTCCACAAGGGTATCATACAGTCAGATACCTGTTGACAAACCCATGTTGTGAAGCTATGAGCCAACAATAGCATAGTCAGCCACATTTACTACACATAGTATCCTGATAGTACCACATTGGTAGAAGCACACAACATGTAGCAGGGGTACAGATGTGTACAAACAGCCACATGTGATTTAATCTGTCCTTTGATATCCACATTCCCAAAGGTATGCTGATGTCCCTCAGTGTATCACATAAGCAATAAGGGGTCTGTATGCATATCCACGGAGTTGTTGTATACCTACAATGAATGGCCATTATTGACAGACTGTGCTGTGTTTGAACATGTCTGTAATATAGGCATACACCCACACTCACACTATTCTATAGCAACTGTCATGTGTGTGTTTGTGACACAGATGACCTAGGGCACAGCTCACTACAATGGCTGGACTTGTCACATACATACATATGTGAGCTATGGTCCAAGAAGCAGCAGCAACAACTGTCTATGGTAACAGATGTAGTCGTGTTGACAGCAGGCTTCACACCTATGAAGTGAATGAGGTCACATGTACATATATGTCTTGGCCACACAGTTACCAATTTAGGTCACATGTGCATATGTGTATTTGCCATGCAGATACCTGAAGTGTGCAATGCACATACTGTTGTTTTACTGATATCTCATACAGTAGTAAAAGCAAAACCAACAACATATTGCTCAACAATGTCACACACGCGCACTCAGCAATTGCAGGATTCAAAGCCCTACCTACCTATGTTATGATACTAGATAGATATGCATTACCAAGACGTGCCATATGCTTTACTGGGAGTTTTCATTTCCACTGCTGTATTTGTGGGATACTGACATCATCAAACGGGCCAAAAGGGAATTCACCTTTTTCAGTGTGTTTTCACAGTCTCCATAAAGGCCACTTCTCTCATAGGATTGGACACACACACATATACACCCCCCCACACACACACTCAGCAATTGCAGGATTCAAACCCCAACCTAATTATGTTATGACACTAGGGAAGATATGCATTAACATGACTCACTATATGCTTTATTGGGAGTATTCATTTCCACTGCTGTATTTGTGGGATACTGACATCATCAGACTTGGCAAAGAGGTATTCACCTCTTCTAATGTGTTTTCACAGTCTCCAAAAAGGCCACTCTTCTCAAAGGGAATTTTACACACACACACATAGCATTTGCAGGACTTAAACCCCTACCTAACTATGTTATGACACTAGAGAAATACGCATTAACACGATGCACTACCTGCTTTACTGGGTGTTTTAATTTCCACTGCTGTATTTGTGGGATACTGACATCATCAGACTTGGGAAAGAGGAACTCACCTCTTCTAATGTGTTTTCACAGTCTCCAAAAAGGCCACTCCTCTCAAAGGGAATCTCACACACAGGATTCAAACCCCTACCTAACTACATTATGAC
Organism: Protopterus annectens; assembly: GCF_019279795.1. NCBI lineage: Eukaryota > Metazoa > Chordata > Ceratodontiformes > Protopteridae > Protopterus > Protopterus annectens. The sequence goes on along the minus strand of NC_056745.1, from coordinate 870,198,677 downwards.
ACTAGGGAGATACACATTAACACGACGCGCTATATGCTTTACTGGGAGTATTCATTTCCAAAGCTGTATTTGTGGGATACTGACATGATCAGACTCGGCAAAGATGAATTCACCTCTTCTAATGTGTTTTCACAGTCTCCAAAAAGGCCACTCCTCTTAAAGGGAACCTCACACACACGCATTCAGTATTTGCAGGATTCAAACCCCTACTTAACTATGTTATGACACTAGGGATATACGCATTAACACGACACGCTATATGCTTTACTGTGTGGTTTCGATGCTCCTGCTATATTTGTAGGATGCTGACATCATCAGACTGGACACAGTAATGTGTGTGCACTTAGTTTTAGGCAATTCCAGGAATGAACCTTGTGGGTCAGCAGGTGTGAACAGCTTGAACAAGAATCCACAATTCATAGCTTGTGTGATCTATCTGTGGACAAATTGCCATTCCTTCATATGACAATACATATTTATGCACAGATTGTTGGTTTTGTGGATACAACATGTGTCTGTGATGTTGATAAAGGGCTATTCAAAGTCTATGTGGGATGTGTGTTGCTCCTTTCAGTGATGTATGTCCTGGGTGGCTGCCTTGAAAACAATCTAGCAGGTTTGGGGAACATGATCTGCTCATTAACATACCACAGTTGTTTGGGTTGTGTGTTTGTCGGATTACAATAGCTCTGTTTCTGACTGCAATCATGATGGACTCCATGGCCTAGCAGTTCAGACTTCATAGGCTTATAGGACTACAGTTCCTATGGTCTGTTGTGCACCAACACTTGTGGGGTGTGCTATATATTGCTGTAACACATTCAACAGTGTAAGATCCTGTAGCGAGGGTGAGGCTCAACAGACTGTTCAGGTACAGGGTCTGTTTGTTCTGTTGTTTACTTATGACACATATGGGGAAACAATGTTATCCACGTGATGGCATTCATTTGGCTTTGGGAGGAGCAGTTTACACATTCTACATGTGATATCTCCTGGTATGATGATAGGGCCTTTCGTCACTTGGAGGTGGGTATGTATATATAGGCCTGTCTGACAGGATGTCGACATTGTCAGTCAGGTACAGTTGACCCTGACTCAGGACATATATGACTGTACATTGCTATTTCTAACATAGCTGAAGGAGGTGTAATGGTTCTGTCTGTACTCCTTCGCAGATAATCTTTCCAAAGCAATGACAAACCTGACCACTAAACCCCTGTTATACTCTTTTACACACTTAACACACTACTGATCCTTTGTAATTAGTCAACAGAGTATGTCATCATAATATCCTGGCATGTCCAAAGGTCGGTTTCGTGTGTACTCTCCAGTCCAACTGGTGCATATTGGAATTTTGACACATTGTTACAACTGCCTTATGTACACAGAGAACCCTGTCCTCCTATGAACAAACTCAGATATATGTGAGAGATGCAACTGTATAGACAAACAGGAGGCAGAGTCCTCTTAACCCATGACTGGCAGTCTATCAGATGGTGAAGGTTACCACACGCACCACATATCCAGTCTCACATGGACCTATGACGACAGCAAACCAAATACATTACCACACAAACACATACTCGGAGCCTCTCAATTTACTCTGCCTAAGCAGCAGAGACATCCAAAGCAGACACCCAAACAACTGCTACCCACAACTATACACACATATCACATAGTTCACAAAGTCAGTGTGCCACACAGTCACTGCCCATAGGCCTACACAACACACCTAATACACTTGTAATAGGTGACTGTAATTGTCAGTCACACTGACATCCCACTCACCAGGCTGAACAAGGAGAAGGTCACTTTGTGCTGTCTGTTGGGTGCCAGGATCTGCCACATGACACATGCACTCAGGTCAGTCCAAAGCAAGTACAAATATGGCTCCATCATTGACCATGCTGGTGTGTAAACCCTCAGACATTCCTCTCTGGACTACATGACAAGAGACATAGAGGAGCTCTCTGATCATGTAGCCCAGGCTAGTATGACCCTGACCTTGTGTAGCATCTTACCCTTACCGAGAATGATGTCACAGTATACAGACAAACTGATCACTTTTAACAGTTGGCTAACATATTGGTGTCATTCACAGGGGATCCAGTGTCTGTCAGCCTGGGATTACATGCTCGATATGCCACGTAGATTCGCGATGGATGCCATGCACCTGTCACCCCTAGGCTTTCACAGACTGGCTAAGGCTCTTGCCACACCCATAGTGGCTGTTTGAAGTGAGGCTCAGAAGACAATACCACCTCCATAGACATTACAGGTAAAGGAAACAGAGAGTAATGCTGCTCAACAACAGATGTCTAACCCTCAGAATGCATGCACTCAGGACTCACCTCAGTATGGAGACTGTCGATATATGTGCAGTAACAGACACCTGGTTCAGGCTCCCAAAAGCACACCAGCACTACCAGGTTTTACTTCATACCATGCTTTTTGGACACTAGACTCGGACCGGCCAACAACAATAGGGGAGTATCCATATACATCAAACATACACACACCTCCAGGTTGGTAGCACTGCACAAAGCATTGGAGAACGTACATGTGCAACTAACAGTGGGCCAAACTGCATTTCAGTTTGTAGATTGCTACAGACCACACTCCCAAACTCGGTAACAACACTCGGTATTCCTGGGAACACTGCGGAATGTGAAGGTCTCTCCAAACACCATTATATTGTGTGACTTTAAATACACAAACATTGACTGGGAATACTACTCAAGCACCAACACCCTCGCACAACAGTTGGTAGGATTTATAGACTCAAATGCTATGGCAGAACTGGTCACCACAACCACAGGGGGGTAAAACATGTGGGACATGATCATCACCAACATGGGGACTCTATGTTCCACACCAGAGGTATACCCCTCATTGTTGAGGTCAGACCATACATTTATCTCACTGGACATACATATCCCATCCACACACACATCATATGTGATCTCAGTGAAGTACTTCTCATAAGCAAACATCACACTTCTACAAACCAAGGTGGTATCCGTCAAAGACCCTGGGACAGTGTTAATTACGGCTCAGACCACTTAATCCTTTACAAACCCATTCTATGGACAACTACTGGAATGCATGGATCGTGCTATCCCAGATAACTACAAGACTCACTCCTCCAAAGGCAAGGGACCTGCCTGGTGGACCACTGCCATTAATAAGCTATACAACGACAGGAGGAGGCTACTACATGATAGAGCACAATCACAAAAAGGAAGGCATCGCTGATCAGTACTATGGAATAGCTATGATCACTTGTTGATTCTTCTAAGGGCCACTTCTAACGGACACTTGCAACAGACACTATGGACAATCACAAGGCCTTCTTTAGTTATGTCAGGTACCTGGGTGGGAACTCACAGATATGCTGTGAGTTACTGCATAATGACAAAACATACAGTGAACCCACTGACATTGCAAACATCCTGGCAAACAGGTTCAGTGGAAATGTTTCCCCCCATCCCCCCTGCGGTGCAAATGTCCATCCCAACAGGGTGTAGCCTCCCTGACATCACAGATGAACAGGTGAGTGCTGCCCTCTCCATAGCAGACAACACAACATCAATGGGACCAGACGGTGTCCTGGCCTGCGGTTTACACGAGGGTCATGACGAACTTAACACTCACATTATGTCACTGATCAATATCAGAGTTACTACAGGATATGTACCCAAGGAATGGTGTACAGCAACAGTGTTCCAGCTCCACAGAGGTGGTGCCACAAGGAACCCTGAACAATATTGCAATATAAGCCTAACTATCCTGGTTTGCTAAGCTATGGAGTGTATCGTCATGGAACACATACACATAGACATTGTAAACCTACAGACACTGGATCCTACACAATTTGGCTTTGTTGTAGGCAGATCTTGCCTCTTGAACTTCTTCAATGTCTTTAAACAGTTAACAGGTCCATAGACGTACAGAGAGTTGTCCACACAGCCTATCTGGAGCTCGCATAACAGTTCAACACAATACGCCACTCGGCCATTATACATAAGCTCACCGGCTTCAATATCTACACATATGTCACAAGATGGATTGCTAACTGGATCATGGATAGCACCCACATGGTCAGTATTGCAGGTGCCATGTCTGACTATACACCAGTTACACGTGGCATCCCACAGGGCTCAGTCCTGGGACCTCTCTTGTTCGGTATATATTTCTCAGATATACAGGCTAACACAGGAGGAATATGACTGACCATGTTCACAGATGACTGCAAACTGTGTGCCATAATCGACTCCACAGCTGGCACAAGCATCCTCAAAAAGGGTCTCACAGAGATGGATAAATGGTACCAGAGCCATGGCCTACAGCTACCTTCCATTAGATGCATAGTCATCACCTTTGGTAATAACAACATGCCCACACATTAACACATAGGTGATGATACATCACGTATGGTGTGTGTGATTTGGGGACATGAATAGTTAGTACTCTCGCCTTTGACAATCACATTGCCAATGTTGTTGGACACACCTTCTATATAGCCCACCTTATCCCATAGGGTTTTACATCTAGATCAAGTGGGGTCATTGTGCCCCTATACTCATCAGGCCCATGCTTGGATACAATGCCCCATTTTGGATGTACCTTACCCAACACCTGCAGCAACTGCAATGTCCACAAATGTACCTAGCCAAGTGGATCTAGGGACTCACACAGATGGTATGCGCAGTTTGGCTATGGTGACCCCAGCTCTCCTCAGTCGCTTACTGCCTACTTGGATGCGATCTGTGCTTGTTGTTTAAAGCCATGTCCATCACAGCATTAATGGACAGGCTCCACCTCAGGATATCAAAGTCCCTTACAGCTACACGCTCCAGGGACAGGAACGTCACCACTGATATTAATAGGACATGCTGGAGGGGCAGATTCCCATCACAGAGGCTACACTCACTCTGGAATGAGATCTCAGTCCCACATACGCAGAGACCCCCACTGACCACCTACAGGTGACATCTTGACAAGTGGATGGGTGATTGTATGTTTAGCCCTGGGATATGTTCTGGGTCCCTGCTAGACAGAGGCACAATAAAATGAACATATGTGGGATATCTTGTGTGACCTACTATTCACAGGCACTAATCTAGCAGGGTTGCGAATGCCAAACACACTATGGCTAGGCCTATACATGCCCTAGAGCAGATAGCCTAGTATCAGACTCTGAACCTATGATAATGTTCGGGATGTACATTGTTCAGTGATGGTATTGATTGCAGGTTTTGTTTCTTCTTTGCTTTCCCACTTTCTATGAACAACCTAAGTATCTGCATGACATATTTGATTATGACAGGGTTTCACTATATTATATATGTGTCTGTTGTCATATAACTGTGTGCACAAGGCGGATTGGTGAATAGTGCGAGGTTCCTGGGTTAACACATGCAACTGATGGATATGTGTGGCCCACTGCTGTACTCAGACATGCCCTAAGTGTGTGAGCATGCCCAGTTCGGCCTTTCAGTGTTTTGTTGCCTGACATTTGTCTCATATATTTAAGTGTGTGAGCATGCCCAGTGTGACCTTGCAGTATGTTGCTGTCTGAGATCCACTACATTTGTTGATGTGTGTGAACATTACCAATATTAACATTTATACTACATGTGTGTTGAATATCAGGTTCTATTCTTACTGCAGGCCTCTCCTTTGTGTCTTAACTCGACAGGGATTATGCTATGCCTGCAAGGTTTCCATGAGATACTTTGCATAGACCTATAAACATTTTTTCATACAAGCTGACCATTGACATACTGTCATGGTTTAGTGGTTCTGTACTATGACTATAGTGCACTGTATCCTGGGTTCGAGGACTGTCACTGTTTCATATTTTCATACATGGCAAAACAGACTGCTTCAGGAACAGTGAAGCAAATATGACCATGATTACCTGCTTTTGCTGAACTATGGCCAAATCTGACCAGACTTGCACAACATTGCTCAATGTTAACCACCATTGCTGAACAGTGCCCAATATTGCTCAACATTGCCTGAAGTTGTGCTACTTAGTGTGTGCAATTTTGTTTACATATACTAAATAGTGGTGAGGGCTGTTTAGAACTGCTTTATATTGCTTAACACATAGCAATCATGACTGAGGTGGTGCTGTAGGGCTGCCTATGTTGGATGCACATATTACACTCCCTATACATATTTGTTATCAGGTAGTGTCAAGTTAGGCATCCCTTTTACTATATGTGCGAGTCAGAGAGAGGTATCATTTCCAGGGTTCCTACTGAGCCAGTGTATATGCTATGCGTTGCCTCTTTGCCAAGGCCAAAGCATACTTGGCATGCCTCCTTCTGCCTACTGGGGCAGGCTTAGGTTGTTCCTCCTCCGAGTCACACTCTGCCTGTGATGGCCTTGGCAATGGTGGGGGGCTGTTGTGCCCGGCCCTATGCTGCTCCTGCTGCAGCTGTTTTCGCAGGATCATATTGTGTAGCATAGCACATACCATGACTATTTGGGTACATGTAGTTGGTGAGTACTGCAAGGCTCCACCAGATGTGTCCAGGCACCGAAACCGTGACTTGAGCAGCCCAAACACATGCTCGATTACATTTTGTGTTTGTGCATGTGCCTCATTATGGCTTTTCTGTTCAGGTGTGTGTGCATTTCTGATGGGTGTCATCCACCACGGCTCAAGTGCATATCCAGCATCCCCCACTAGGTGACCATGAGGGATGTCCCCATTGGCAAATGTCTGGTACAGCTGTGTCAGATGCCAGATATGGGAGTCATGGTAGCTTCCAGGGCAGCCAGCACACACATTCATTATTATGCCCTGGGCATCACACATGACCTGGCAGTTGATGGAGGGGTAACCCTTGCAATTATAGTAGACCCTACCTCGCTCACCAGCTGGTGCTTTGATGCGAATGTGCGTGCAGTCTATTGCACCCACTACCTCAGGGTATTCCACTATTTGCTGGAAGATACGCATATTGCTGGCCAATACCTCACGGGAATTGGGGAAATATACATGATCACTGACATGTGCTGACATGGCATTCAGGAACTTGTGCAGTACCCTGGATGCTGATGCCTGTCAAATCCCCATCATATCGCCAGTTGGTCTCTGGAAGGTACCTGTTGCTAGTATTCTTAGGCCAACACATACCTTGGTTTCCACTGGGATGGGTTCCCCTCTGTTGGTTCTGTGTGTGAGGCGTGGCCTGCACAGCTCAACTATTTGCTGCATGAGGTCTCTGTCCACTCTATAGCGCTCCACTATCTCCAGCTCATGTAGCCCCTGGTAGGTTACCCTGGGCCTGTACACTCTTTTCTGTCTCCTCACTGTGGGTTGTTCAGCAGCATTCGCATTGTCACCACCCTCAGCATGTTTCATATGTCGCCTTATAACAGCAATGGTAGCCCCTAACATTTCTATGTCTCAGTAAAGCTTTTTCAGTTTTCACTTCTATTAGCTTATTACAGTGTTGCAGTGTCTCTGAGAAAAACATAGTGGAAAGTTGTTTGCTGAGTTTTAAGTGCTGGGCTGGGCTGGGCTAGTGTACTGCCTGTGTAATTGCCTGATTCTGATTGTTTTCACCTGCTAGCTCTGCTAGTACTCCTTGGTTAGCTTCCTACTATTTGTTGTGCTTCCTTTTCCCTTTCTGTTTCCTCAGGGGGGCAGCGCCGCGCACACAAGCGCAAACATGTGCACACCAGCTCACACGCACGCACACATGCTTACATGGTCTACAACTTGCTTATTCTTGCTAACACGCGCTCACGCAGGTGCAGATGTGCTTACATGGGTTTCGACATCCTTACACTTGCTTACTCCAGCTTAAACGCGCGCACACAGCCACACACGTGCGCACACCGGCTTACTCAGTTTTACAGGCGTGCACTCGCGTGCATACACGTTGCAGGCATTTCTACAAGAAACTTTGGTGTTGTTCATGGCATACACCTTCAATTTCTTGCCTTTAGCTAGGGTACCTGTTGATACACCTCTTCCAGTGATTAGTATCTGGCAGCAGACACATGCCACTCTACTCCAATGAGCTTCACTTCTCTCAGACATACCCCCCCTTATGATGTCACCTATCTTCTACTCTGTTACACCCCTTATCCTACTCGTACACTCCACTGACTGTGCTCTTTTGCTATGTAAACTTGTGATTCGCTGTCCTTACCCTCATTTGCATAGGATTGCCTACTAATGCTTGGTTACATCTCTTAGACTGAGCTTCCCCCCTTAGCAACCTCTACTTGGTAGCCATGTTTTCTTTGGACTGCCATTCCCTTGCATTGTATATTAGGGATTACTGTAAAATCCACATTTCTGCATTTTAATTATTGGTTTTCTGGTTTTTAGAGCACACCGCGTTTGTGTGGTGCTGCGCTACTCTTAAACATTGGCAATCGGGATAAAAAAATATATATTTTATTTTAAATTTGCATCAGTGGACATTGCCAAAGGCCATATTTTTGGCCATTGGCATGCTTCCTCGACTGGATGCATACTTTTTTAGGAGCTGTCATGGCTCTGTTTTGCTATTTGCAGAACCGTACTCAGTTGTCAATGGAGTACATTTCTGCAAATAACACTACTCTTACTCGGACAGGTTAGGGTTTCCTGAATCGCAATTTTTTTACCTCATTTGCATACCTTTCAGCAGCAAATGAGGTAATTTGCATATCCTAGCCCTGTCCGTGTAAGAGGAGTTTTAGGAACTCTCTTACATGCCCCTGCCGGCTGTTCCTGGATCGCTCTGCAGACATGTTGGCTGCATGGAGTCTTACTCTACTCTTAGACTCCGTGCAAGCCTTCGTGAATCCGGCCCAAAGAGATTACTTTTTGGGGTTATGAAAAAGTTGTAAGTGAGCTAACCAGGCTTCAGTGGATGAAAAGGATTCTTGAGTGATTGTTGCATGTTGTTAAGGTTTTGGGCACTACAGATGAGGATGGAGTTGTCATTGTACTGAATTATTGTGGCTGATTTGGATGCATTTTGGAAGTTATTAACCCATTTCTGCTCATTTTTTTTCCCAACAGTAAAGTTTCATTAAACCTGGTCTAAATCAAGTATATATTAATACCTGAACAGTCATTTTGACCATTTATTATAAAAATTGCATGAAATATTTGTAAAATGTTATGTTCCAAAATTGGAACAATGGGTACATAAATTCGGAATATGAAAAAAACTATGGGCGGAAATATTAAAGTTAATTTCATTAGTTTAATTAATGTGAAAGTCTGTGAAACATGCTTCATGCAGGTTAACCCTGCACTAGACACACAATTTTTGTTGTATTCTTCTTACAGGCTGAACATCTATTTTGTTTTTCTGCAGGAATTATCCAGTGCTCTCTGCCATCTTTCTCATTTGTTGGGGCACTCTGCTGGTAAGCTCTTTCAAGCTTTTTGGTCTTCAAGTTCTGGAAGCCTCAGTGCCATACTTCTGTAAATATACAGCAACAACCTTCCTTCTGAAGCCAAGATAATCCAACGTTTCAGCATCTGATGCTTTCAACTTGCTATACAGCTGCCAGGCATTATGTAGACTATTGTCAAGGTCGAAAAAGAAAAAAAGGTCACCACCACTTATTTGACCTTATTCCAACTCTATAATTGTCAGTGTTCTGATCCACTCTATCAACTCCTCCCATGTACAAATTGTACTTCTTTACAGTGTTTGGTTGAAGAATAGCCATTTTGTGTTAATGGGTGGACATACATTGCTGGACAGACACAACTGGCTCAACAGGGTCGACGTTGGTAATCATTGTGACAAGTTGATTATCATTCCAAGATACAACCAAGGAATTTGAATTTCTGTCTAACAGGAATTTATATGCTCTTCATTCCTTGAAGCTCTTCTTCTGCATGATTGGACAATTTGCACTCCTATTAGTCATTAAAGTTCCAGTGCAGCCATAGCCCATGAAAGAAGGTTGCCTCAGTAACTTTGGGGAGCTGAAGAACCTGTCAGCATATAACTGGAAAGGTGCACTTACTGGTAAAACAGAAACCAACTTCAGCACAACTGATGCACCTAGTCCAAGTTCCAGATTCTCTGGAGGCACTGAGGCACCCTGATATGGCTCATATTGGATCAAATATTCCAGTCTGTCACATAGGCACCAAAATGTATACCAAATCATATAAGTTTCCTTGTCTCTATGTCTCTCGAAATATGGAGCCATGCTTTCATCATTTGGCAGATGCTGCTCTATAATAGCATATTTCCTGTAACGATCATTCAACATAGTCATAAGATGGCGCTTCTTTGCAAATTTGTCCCCTGGATTCAATTTACTGTTGTCAGCATAGTGAAAATATGACTTCATCATTTCAAAGTGATTAAGCTTCATAGAGTTTGCAACAGCTGGAATAAAGGTTTCTGTGTCAACTTCCCACATCATACGCCAGTGTGGCAAATCTAGATATTTACAAATAAGTAAGATAGCCAGAAAACAGAGTAATTCACCCAGGTCTGTTTCAGCACTGTGATCACCTTTTACTGTTTTTCCATAAAGGGTTATCATCTCCATGAAGTAATTGCATCGAAGTATAATTCAAAAAGGGAAACTGGATCAACATCTCTTGGGAACTGCTGGTATCTTAAATCAAAATTTGGAAAATAAGGTTTCAGGTCTTCTCTCACTCAGCATGCTTGTCTCCCAGATGCTGTAATGACTGTTTCCTCTTCAGATGAGGAAGAGGAATTTTCCATGGTTGAGCTAGACTTTGTCTGTCATGTGTTTCTTATCTTTGCTCCCTCATCGTAACATGGAAACAATTCTTTTGCACTGTCTGCTTGTAGTGGGCTTATTTTCTTGCCTTCCATTGTCATGACTGGATCCTTTGAGTTTTTCCTTGGTATGCTTGGTTCTGGTTTGTGACTCATATGTTGCTCTTGTCTTCAGCATCATGGAACTCTCACCTTCCTCTATTTGTAGTTGAGTTTTAGAATTTCCTTTCTCTTCAGCAGAAGGCAAAGATTTCTCATTGCCATCCACTGTATTACCCACATAACATACTTGTCCATTTTGTGTAATTACAGAATATTTATGGGCACAGAGTTGCCTGCCACTGAGATTATCGATGCTCCCAGACGTCTCTTCATTTATACTGTCTTCTTCTGATTCATTTCCATCGTCTGGTGGCTCAATGTATATATCTCTAAGATGTCAAGCACTTCCTTAACAGGATAATGCCTGTAATAAAGATATATAGATATGTACATATAATTTTATCTTATAGACACCGATTGTGCTGAAACAGTAGAAAACAGTATGATACTAAATGCACTTGCCATTTCTCATATTACAGGTTAGGATTATTGCAGTTTAGAACAAAGGCATATAATATAGGCTTGTATACCACTAGGGGGGGCAGCCCAGAATTGATTAGACAGATAAGGTGCATCTTCCACTATCTTCTGTTCCAGATTTCCAAAAAAGAAACTCAAAACATTGTGTTACATGCCCTGTACCCATTCATTCCCAGTGTTCCATTTTTAAAACACATGTAAAAATTGCTGTATAAAGACGATGGCCCTAAATGAAAAGTTTTGTATGCAGAGGTACATTACTACAGGACTAAAGTATAAAACCCAATACTAAACTTTCTCTTCAACAACAGACAGCAAAACAACTGACTTACCTAAGACGTGGCATTTCTGCACAGTTGAAAAATTTACTAGATTTTGAAATGAAGTAACTTTTCCCAGAAAACACAAGCTACAACTAAACACAGTATGGTGAAGGCCAAATAATAAAGCTGGACTTCCTTTTTGTGTCACAGTTAATGTTTACCCCCCAAAAAATCAGAATGTTCCATTTTTGGAATACTGGGCAGAAACGGGTTAATGAAGATGTTGAAAATAATGGTACCAGGAATGGACCCTTTGGGGATGCTTGTGGAGACTGAGAGGAAAGGGTAAAAGTCGTTGTGCCATTTTATGACCTGTGATCTGTTTGTAAGATAGAGGTATCACCAAATCCCAGAGTTGAGTGTTTTTGTTGGAGGATATGGTGTGAGACTGTGTTTAAGGCATTAGAAATGTCTAGAAATAATGCAGATACTAGTCTTCCTTCATTCATATGGGTTATTACAGTATTAGTGAAATGTACAATGGCTTAGTAGTGCTATCATGAGGGTAGAAGCCATGTTGAGAGGTGAGGTATTGGGAGAGCTGGAACTGAATGCTTTTTTCATGAATTTTACATAAAAAGGACAGGACAGCAATAAGGGGGCAGTTATTAAGCTCAATGTTATTTCATCCTTTTTGTCGTGGTAGGATATGCTGGGGCTGGTGGGGCTGGTGGGAGGTGTGGTGTTTGGTTAAGGATATGACTAAGTATATGAAGTGTGTATTAAAGAGAGTGGCAGTTTCTTTATAGTTGGGCACTTTGGAATCGGGCTAGATGTCATGGCCTGGTTTGAGGATTTTACTGATAGTTGACCAGAATGTTTTGGACTTTGAAGGTCTTTGCACTGTATGTTGGTGCTGTAGTTTTAATTAATTAATCAATCAATTAATTAATTAATTAATTTTTAATTTATCTATTTTGATTTGGTATTTAGTGTACTTTCTGAGTTGCCAACATTTTTGAAGGTTGTTTTGCATTTTATTGTTGACCCAGGAATTCCAGCTTTTGTCTCTGAGTTTCATTAGCTGTTTTGTGGTTCTGGTCAGACAAGGGGCTGATATGGCTTTTACATATTTTATTCTGTGGGGGAATACTCTGTTTGGAATGTTAAGTAAGGCTCTAGACAATTCTGTAGCAGTATCATTTAGGGAGATCCTTTAGCTGTTGCCAATTACAAAGTTGTACGTTCTGGAGAAATGTTTCTTTCTTGAAGTAGGAATGTTTGTTTACTTCATTAAGGTTGTATGGTTTAGGAGTATGGTTTTAAGCTCTAATGACAAACATAGGAAAGTGGTCAGTTAGAGCATTAGAAAGAGAGCCATAGAAAAAAGGATTGTTAGGGGAGGATGTGAGTATCTGATCAAGTATTGAACCTTTGTTGGTGTTGTTTATGTAGTGAATTGAAGAGGTAATTTATTGGGTGAGACCACAGAGACTGATGCTATTTTGAGGATAATTGCAAATGACAAACAGCCAGCATAAATTGAAATCTTCTAAAATTATCTTTTCTTGTGGGATATTAGAAGTGGTGAATAATAGAAATTCTTTGTTGGTCCTGATGTTATTTCCAGGAGGGATGTAATTTCTTGTTATCGGTAGGGTTTTGTGAGGGTTTAGCTTCAGTAAAGCACTAACGGTTTCAGCATTATTAAAGGCAAGGATGGAGAAAGAGGAAAAGTTAAGTTGCAGAGGATTTCTATATAAGATGGCTAACCCCCCCCCCCCGATTTTTTGTTTTGTCTAGCTATCCTTTGTATGTTGTAACTGGGTGGTAGTATTTCTATATCTTTAATATGGGCTTTAGCCAAATTTATGTAATTATAAGAATGTCAGGAGAGTGATTTCACTGTGTATTCAGTTTGGTTATTTCATTGCAAATGCTTTAAATATTCAAGTAGAAAATTTGCAATGAGGATATTTTGGGAGCTAAGGGAGGTGTATTAGGTTTTGGGTTAGAGGTCGAGTTGGTAGAGAATGGTCCTGGATTGGGGTGTGTATAGGTTTTATATATATATATATATATATATATATATATATATATATATATATATATATATATTAGTTTACTTTTGTTTAAAGATTGTAAAGAAGCAATGAATGAATTAAGTGTGTACCTCTCAGCTGAACAGATTTTCACAGACTGTCCAGATTTTTTCTCAGATTTTTTGGTCTGTGGTTTTCTGGCAAATTAGTGGTAAATCATTCAAGACTGAAGTTAGAAAATAATGACAGGCATTTGAGTTTCAAACTTCATACCCTTCAGAAAATTCATGCTAATGCAAAACCCATTATTCTATCAACTTCTAAGTTTGTAAGAATAATATTTAAAAATTTTTCCTATTTTTGGGCCTTTGATCCACTTTTATTTATGGCTCTGTCCAGATTTTTTCCTCTAAGAGGTTGAGAGGTATGATTAGGAGGGGCAGAGTGATGAAGTTATAGAGGCCTGTTTGTAGTGATAGACTTGAGTAGATGAAAAAGTGATTGGTTATTGTGGGAGAGTATGGTTTGCATGGATTTGGTTGGGAGGAGAGGTCATTTGGGCTAGGAAAGAAAGAAAGAAAGAAAGAAAGAAAGAAAGAAAGAAAGAAAGAAAGAAAGTTATCAGATTGGTAGGTGTGGAACGGCCATGGCTTGATAAGAGTGAGAATATATGAGGGTGTGTTAAAAGGTTAATTGATACCTAAGGAAGAGTATTGCACTAACTACTTAAAACATTTTTGTTTGTTTTATCATACTTTCTTGATTGCTTCTATTTTTCGTATTGAGTTCTAGGTGTCAGCAGGTGTTCTTTTTACATATCTTTACATATACAAACAGTTAAATGCTTTGTAGAAATAATGAATTGTATAACTTTTGGGGCATCACATTATGAAATGTTTATTATTTTTTACATTTATGTGCAATATTGTCATATTATGTATAAGCCTTTTTAGCTGACTATGACTTTTTCAAAAAAATGCTGTCATTATTTTTTGGAGGGGGATCGACCAAAAAGTTTTCTCAGTTTTATATTTTAATTTCATGTTTAACACAATTCAGACTCAGTTCTATATTTTAATTTATTTATTCAGCATTTGTTTACTAGGAAAGTCCGACTTGGAACAAAGCCAATTTTCAGTGGATGCTTCGGGAGAAATACTCCAGATGTATGTCTTTGAAACATGGGAGGAAACTGGAGCACCAGGATAAAACTCACACAAATGCAGGGAGAACATGCAGACTCAGCACAGGAGGCACTCCAGCTAAGAATTGAACTGGAGAACCTCTTGTTCTGAGGCAACAATGTTACGGCTGCACCACTGCACCGGCACCATTATTGTATATAGCTCTGAAAGTAGGGCTGACTTTGTTTATTGAATGTCAGACATGATATTGCATAATTAGGAGAAGAGCAGTTCTGATTCACATCAGGAAACAACACAATTAATTTAATGCTTGTCATTGACAGACAGTGGAGGGGAAGATGCTGGAGATGAGGAAAGGCAACAACTGGACATTTCTGGATTCCAAGAAAGTATTTGAGAAGGTCCCAAGAAAGCTGCTTTGGGGAGTACTGCAGATATTCTAAGCACCAGAAATATTGGCAGAATTAGTGCAGGCAATGTACAGAGATCCAATGACTCACAGAGGAATTTTCAGTGCACGTTGGTGTGCATCAGGTTTTATATCTGAACACACTACTGTTCATACTATCCATGGACAAGACTGGCATACAGGTTGGAGTAGGCATATTAACAAAGCTGCTGTACGCAGATGATATGTCATTATAAGTAGACTGAAAAGGAACTTCAGCAAATTATAGTGGAATGAATTGCAAAACTGAAGGCACTTGAAATGAAACTGAGTACAGTCAAGTCAGTTGTCAAGGAAGTAAATGAGTGAAATCAGAAGAAGTTGAAAAAGGGAAACAGTGGAACATGTTAACAGCTCCAAGTATCTTGAAGGAGTAGCTGAGCAGAAAGGGAATCTACATGAGGAGATCTAAGTTAGAATCAGAGGGGATGCAGCCATAGGGTGTCAGGAGTTGTGTGTGACAGAAAACATGCCAGTGAAGTTGGAAAGTTAGAGATACAAACCAATAACCTTTTGAAATGTCAGAGCTCACTAAAGCAAGCCCCTAAACAAGGAGAATGAATGGCTGAAGAGGTGGACTTGCATATATTAAGTCCAAGATGGACATTTGTCTAATTATTCCGTTTTGTCCCAAGTATGCTGATCTTGGAGTTAGTGTATATAAGTTAATGGGATGTAGAGGTGCAGCTTGCCCCATTCAAAAAAGACTGATGTTTGAGATTCATTCTTCTTCTTTCTCATTTACAGTCTTTTTTTTTTTATTGCTTGGCATGTCGGCACTTGACATTTCACATGCCAACATTTCAAAAGGGAGCCTTACAAAACATTGGTGTAAACAGTACTTCTGCATGGTATAGAAATTGGGATGAAGAAGGAAGAGCAGCTGAGGAAGCTAGAGGTGATGAAGGTGAAATGTCTGAGATGCATGGTAGTATGCACACTGTGGAACAGATGAAAAAATTATATCAGAGCAAAGAGCAAAGTAGCTGTAATTGCACGGAAGGTCAAAGAGAACAGATTACTGTGTTTCTTTCACATGTATAGGTAAGCAGAAGATGATTTGGTGAAGAACATTTGGGAGGGACAGGAAGAAGGCAAGAGGAAACGACATTCAGCAAAGAGAATGAACGATTAGTGACAGAAGATTTGTGACACTCAGGAATGACTGTCAAAGATGGGATAAAGTGGCATTGAATTGAGAAAAGTAGTTACAGAACACATGACACCTAGAACCCATGTACATAATGTGAAGAAGTGTTTGATGATGAGGACGATGATAACATCTTCTTGCATTGATGTTTACTGGGAAAAGTATTGATGACATTCAGATATTCACTGAAGAGGTAATTTGTCACTGGAAGTTCTGTTTGCCTGCACTTTTTTGCTGGGTTGACTAGAAGGCTATGAATGATATTTTCCACATTCTATATTATTATCTATATATATAGCTAATTATTTTTCTATGGCTGCTAAATGCTTCATCATTGATTGACTTGATTGGAATGTAATTATTAATCATATTTTTTTCATAAAAAATTGTTTTTGTTCAAGCTGCATGTTATGGTTTTCATATCAAATGTAGGGTATGCCCAAAAATTCCTTGATTTCATAAACAAAGACTCCTTGGAACAAATTGTCAAAGAACCTGCTACAGTAGAGGGCAACATGTTCTTGACCTAGTCCTTACAAATATCTATATACACTGTCCCATTGGTATACCCTCCTCCAGTCATGCCTAACCACAAGCTGGTAACTTTCTGCTTTCTTTTCCTACTAGCCTCCTTCATCACCACTTTCTGTCATTATACTGTTGGTTTTCACTCTAGTGTTGTAACGGCATAGTGGCTTATAAATATCAGCAGTACTCCAGTGTAAAATAAAAGATAGCATGTTAGTAGATAAAACATTTCTGATACATTGTCTGACCATTCTTGCTTTTATTATATTTCCTACATTACTATAGTTTTAAGATATTTTCCTGCCTTTTTGGTAAAGTATTTCAGTCATGCTCAAGCTATGTGCATTGAGCTTATCTAAACAATCCTGTTTTGATTTGTGATTCACTGTGGAGTTGCCTGGTAAGAGAAGTTTTATTTGAATTTATTATTTTATTTCTTACCACTGTTTTTCACTGTTTATACAAAGAAAGGGATAGGTTGTAGACAAGAAGATTTAATTTGATTTATATATTGTTGTTTTACCATTAATTTTCACTGTTTGTTGTTAGAAACGAATGGGTTTTAGACAGACAAATTCTAGGCAACCTAAGTGACCTAGTCAGCTATAAAGTCACACATACTACAGAGAGGACACCACACAGCTTAGCTAAACAATCCTGTCATGGTTTGTGATTTACAGACCTTTACTGCTAAAGAGAGGTGCAACTGTGAGTAATAGTAAAGAAATTGCAGCTTTTGTCTGACTTTCAGAACTTGTAGGGTCAGAACAAAAACTTTTCTGTACTAACTTTAGTATTTAGTCATATATCATAGGTGTAATTTTTCTCACAGAAGTTGATTTAAGTTCTCTTTGAAATCTGTGGTAACTGATTTTGATTATTCTTTTCTTCTATAACTTTTTATTCATTTGAAGCTGAATATGGATTCCATAAATAAGTATGCCATTAATGATTTGCTAAAGTGCAAATATATTGTACAATGTAATAAATGCTTTGTATATTTAATGGTAACCCCTAATAACACTGGTGATCTGTGTTCCTCATGTCAAAAGTTGAATGATTTGCTTACCATTATTAGTAGTAAATCTAGACTAACTGAAGACAATTGCACTTATGCAATTGGCACGGCTTGGAGAACTGTTGTTACATATATTAATGACTGGACTGGTGAGATAAATAATGTTAGACACAGATCTAATGAAGCACATTTAGGAAAGGATGTGACTGTCTGCAAAGATCACTCAAACCTTTAAGAAACAAGACGATGCCCCTCACAGCTTTGAAATTCTGGATGAATGTATTCGGCAATCTGAGGTTACAGAGTGTTTAAAGGGAAATAAAAAAGAAAAGAAAGAAAGAAAGAAAGGAGGAAGTTCACAAAATAAATGTCTGTAAAGTAAAGATAACACATGCTAAAAAGGACATTGCTTTGTTATGTAACACACAGAATACAGGGTATTATAAAATTTTTCTATCAGAAAACCTTCAGTCTATAGAAAAGGGTAGCATGTTTCCAAAAGGGAAAGTAGAAAAAAGAGGCAATGGTGCAGGTGAAAAGGAAGAAATCAAAATTAAATGTGGAGGGATTAGAAAATCAAAATTGAATGTGGAAGGATTAAAAAAACAGTGTAAAAAAAAATGGTAAAAGATAGATGTTGACAACATGGCTCAAGCTGCGGATGTAGAAAGATAGTTGGATGAGAATTGGATGCTTGCAAATGCTATATGCAATGAAAACACTGTGATTGATAAGACTAATGGTGATGAATATCATCCCTTTGTAACAATTGATAAAGCAGATATTACTAAATTAGAAGCTGAAGATTCTTCTGATCTAGTCAGAAAAGATGTTCTTGTAATTGGAGATTCAATTATTAGAGGAACTGATCCTTACATTTGCAGATGAACTGATACTTACATTTGCAGAGAAAAACAAACAACTTGGAGGACAAATAAAGTCTAGCAAGGCCAAATTTGAGGTATGTTTGGGCCCCCAGGCCAAGGACAACCACAAAGCATTCTTTAGCTATGTCCTCAACCTCAAAGCAATACACATGTTTGCACAGAGCTCATTGTAAATGGAACCACCTATACTGAGCCAGAAGATATAGCAAACTTCCTGGCTGATAAATTAAACTCCAACTTTACTCCCCTCAACCTTCCCTCAGGAAATATCATCAGATATAACTCCCCCTACTATCACTAGGGAACAGGTCCTTAATGGTCTCTCTAAGACCAAGAACACTGTATCAATGGGCCAAGATAATATCCCAGGATGCCTTCTAAATAGCATGAAACATGACCTATCAGGGCCTCTGGTATAACTATTTAACTGTAGCTTCCAAACAGGTTTCATGCCTCATGAATGGAGAAAGGCAACAATCATCCCTCTGCACAAAGGTGGGCCATCTACAGACCGTAGAAACTACAGACCCATAAGTCTCACTAGTCTTAAAGCCATGGAAAGAATTATCATGGAGATGATCAACAGAGATATAGTAAACCTTCAGACATTGGATCCAACCCTATTTGGTTTCATAAAGGGCAGATCATGCCTACTCAACCTGGTGGACTTTTTTGAGAAGGTCACCAAAGCAATGGATGAGGGCAAATTTGTTCACTCTGCCTACCTTGACCTGGCCAAGGCATTTGACACAATACCCCACTCAGGCATTGTTGACAAACTCAGGAGGTTAGGTACAAACTCATACATCACCCAGTGGATAGCCAAATGGCTCGCAGACAGGACCTAGGAAGTTAGAATTGGGGAATCCATCTCTACAAAGAGGCCAGTCACAAGTGGAGTCCCTCAGGGATCAATCCTTGGACCGCTCCTTTTAGCATTTACTTCTCAGAAGTCAAGGCCAATGTCACTGGTCTATGGCTGACTAAATTTGTAGATGATTGCAAATTAGGAGCTGTCATTGAATCTCACACTGACACAAATGTTCTCCAGGAGGGGCTGACACAGACAAACAACTGGTGTCAAAGTCATGGACTAAAGCTAAATGCCAAGAAATGCGTAATAGTATCCTTTGGAAAGTCATCCATCCCTGGTAACTATCATATTGATAACACACCCCTTAGAATTAACACAGTAGTCAGGGACACACATATATAGAAATCTAGCTTTTAATCATCACATGTCTGCAGTGGTGAGGAAATCATTCTATGTTGCGCAACTTATAAACAAAGGTATGGCATCTAAGTTGAAAGAAGTCATTTTACTACTGTATTCCGCATTCATCAGACCTATCATTGAGTACAATGCCCCCTTTGGTATGTACCTATCCAGGCATATCCAACAACTGGAATGTCCACATAGGTTCCTCACTAAAAGAATATAAGGCATAAGTAATATGTCCTATGCAGAATGCCTCAAGGCCCTATCCCTGTATTCTGTCTCCTACAGGGTTTTGAGGGGAGATCTATGCCTGTTATACAGGGCACTGTCAGACCCACTGTGATGGACCTCCTGCATATCCACAAAACAAACAGTGCCAGAATTACCCATTTTAAAGGCTTAAACTTTGCCTATGATATAAATAGGACCTGCTGGAGAGATTGGTATTTATCACAGAGACTACCCTATCTATGGAATAGGCTCCCCATCCATGTGAAGCAGACTTCCTTCCTGATCCAATTCAAGTGCAACTTGAACAATTGGATGACAAACCAATGGCACCTATGTCTCTGATGCAAACAGGAAACCTGTAAATGGTTCATCTCACATGCCCATGCTTACACTTATCAAAGGTATCAGAATTCATCAGAGATTTGGGATGCATAGTTAGGCTTAAAAAGGCCCTTGTGGTCATTAGCCTAGTAAACACCTATGAACCTATGAATATCAAATCATGTTATGCTTGCCAGGAACAAAAATAGATAATGTTAGACAAGCCTTAGAATGCATTAATGCAGTGAAGTATGGATCTGTTTTATTCATGTTGCTACAAATGACTCATCCACAAGGACTCTCTGACTGTTAGTAGGGAACTTACAGCCTTCTTGTATAGTTTACACAAGTGTTAGGATGTGTTTTTCACATATCACATATAGAAAGGAGAGTCAGGTCACCTTGAAGGAAAATACATTTTTGGTATAAATACCTACATGAAAAAAATGTCCCATTTAAAAATGGAAATTTGTAGATCATCTGAGCCTAATTTGGGGCACATGTGTCCAGCTAGTATTGTGTGCATTTCTCAAAATCAGTTAAGAGAATTTTTGCAGAAAATATTTTACAACATTTGTCAAACACAAGACAGGATTTTTACTAGGGCGAAAATATAACAGTGTACAGATAGCAACATTTGATCCATCTATGATGGCCGTTAATGCTAGGAGCATTACTAATAATGTTTTATTATTGGAATATTCACTACATTCCCACAAGGTTGATATTGTTATTGGTTGTGAAACATAGTTAAAGAACAAGGACTGGAAACCAGTTCTGTAATGGCAAAAAGTTTTTCCTGTAAACAACATTCTAAAAAAAATCAGGTGGAGATGTCATGATAGGAATCAAAGATTAATTACAGATTATATGAAAGCAAACCAGTCAATATGTAAAACTAATTGGAGTGATATATTCAGTGAAAAATTCAGTGAAAAACTGCAGAAGGAATTTGGAAGGTTTTGAAAGAGAAATTGAATGCAAAAAAAAAGTTTACATCAGGATCTAGGCATACAATGTAAAGGGGTTATATTTCCATAATACCAAGATACCTGTTTAAGGTGAGAGACAAAAATATAAGAAATGGAGAAGAGGTGGAAGTACAACTTTGAAAACTGAAATAAACAAGCTGAACAAACAAATTAAACAAATTGTGAAACAAGATCAAGAAAATTTTGAAGAAAATTTATATAAAGATATTGAGTATGATAGGAGCCCATTTTATAGATACATATGATGCGCAAGGAGTAAGGATATACAAATTGATAAATTGTGTGTAGATTCAAAAATGTACTATCAGACATAACATATTATAGATATATTTATGAAATTTTATGCAAAACCGTTTGGCTCCACAAAGGGGGTTTATTCTAATGATATGCAGGTAACCTTAGATACTAGAAACAAAATGGATTATATTGAAAAAGAACAATGCAAACTGGATCAAAACAAAAACATTGGGAGCAGACAGAATAAGTAATAATGGCCTAAGAATACTGCAGCAAGAACTTATAGCACCTAAAATCTATAGTCCAATAACTTGAATTCTGACAATGTATAAACTATTCACTGGAATTGATGATGACTGAGTTTATAGTCATTTAGAAGAAAACTCAATTAGGCAATAGAACAAAAGAGTAATAAAAGAGAGTCATATGGAATAAAGGATCATTTGTTGTTAAATAAAGTCATAATGGAGAACTGTAAAAAGGGAAAGAATCTAAGTATTGCATGATAGATTATAAAAAAAGCAATTGACAGTATCTCTCATTCATGGATAAAAGACTGCTTAAAAATGTATAAGATATACCCTACACTAATCGATTACATTACAGCGACTATGAAATGGTGACAAACCACTTTGCAATTGAGCCATGATAAAGGGCAAATAATTATTCCAGAGATATAAATTCAAATGGGGATATTCCAGGGTGACTCTCTGTCACCACACTGCCATTTTGTCTTGTCCTTAACCCATTAAGTTGTCTCCTTAACAGATTAGCTCATGGCTATAATTTTGCCCCCAGAAAACAAAAAAAGTGTAAAGACTTATCATCTTCTTTTTGTAGATGATTTAAAACTGTATAGTTCATCAAAGAGGAACTGAAAGCACGACTGCAAGTGGTCAAAACTTTTTCAGATAATGTAAGACTGTCATTTGGTCTTGATAAATGTGTAAAGCAACCTTTAAAGCAGGAAAGCGAAAGCTGCAGCCACAAGAAAACAGTTTGAGACAGGAATGTGATATAAAAGAAATTGAGCAAGAGGGATTGTATAAATATTTAGGAATTGATGAAGGATCAATAATAAAACATGAACAAATACAAATAAAACTTGATAAGGAATAATATGTTAGAAGACTTAAATTAATACTGAAAACAGCATTGACATCTAGGAACAAAGTTCACGCTACAAACCAATTTGCTGTTTCTGTACTAACTTACAGTTTTGGAGTGATTGACTCACCCCAAAAGGTGTTGGATAGGTTGGAAAGGAAAACAAGAAGGATGCTTCATGCTCATCAAATGATCTATAAAAAATTAGGGCATACCAGTATTATATATTCCCCATTCGGAAGGAGGCATTGGCTTCCTCAAAATTGATTACATGTATAGATCTGCAGTCGAAGGACTGCACACATATCTGCTGACCTCACAAAACCCAAACATGAAATTTTTGAAATATGAGGAGAAACAGCTAAGATGACTTCTCTGCTTAGTTTAGGAGAAGCATATCAACATCAAGTGGGAATGGAAATGAAACCAGAAGTAGATAAAAATGAGGCAGCAATTGCTTGTGCAATAAAACAAAACAAAGAGTATAAGGTGGAGGATCAGATGAGAAGACAAGAAATGTGGAAAATGCATAAATACAGAAAATTTTAGGAGCAACCTCATGTT
The DNA here is from genome assembly GCF_019279795.1 of Protopterus annectens. Taxonomy (NCBI): domain Eukaryota; kingdom Metazoa; phylum Chordata; order Ceratodontiformes; family Protopteridae; genus Protopterus; species Protopterus annectens. Next base: position 870,175,201 of record NC_056745.1, on the reverse strand, counting down.
GATCAGGATCAAACCCAGGAATGATTAAGAAGAGGTGAATTTAAACCAAAAGATGAAAGATTAATATTGGCCACCCAAGATAATGAACTACAGACATGTTGGTTTACAAAGTCCATTCAACATGTGGGAGAAACAGACACATATAGGTTTTGTAAAACAGAATTTTAGAGTAAACTGGAAAGAGTACAGCAGAAGTATACCAAGAGCATCCATGGACATAAAAAATTAAGTTATTATGAAAGACTGAAATATCTGAACTTGTACAGTGTCTCTTATAGATATTTAAGAGGAGATCTTATTTGGGTATATAGGGCATTTTGAGGCAGCTATCTCTGGGAATGTTTGGGGTTATTAAAAAGTAGTAGAGAATCATCAGAGAACCTATGTAGAAGATTCTATAGGAAAGAGAAGTGTTCTAATTGATTCTCTGAGAGAGCATCTGATGCATGGAACAGACTTCCAAACTACATTAAAGCAAGCACTAGTTTAGATAATTTTAAGAACAGCCTGAACAGTTATTATGGGAACAATTGTTTTGGTACATAGGCAGGCTAGAAGGGTATTAATGCCCAAGCTTGTAATATTTGTATGTATGTATGTATGTATGTATATCTAATTTGATGTAAGTCATCTTTCCCCTGGGCTTTCACAGAAATGGGAACTGTTCCCAGTCGGATTTTCCCTTTAAGCAAAAGCAATAAATAAAATAAAATAATGAAAGAAATATTGTGACCGCACCTAAGCATTTTATAGCTCATCACATCATACCACTCAAACTCATACAGCATGAAATCTGGACAAAGCCATAAATAAAAGTGGGACAAAGGCCGAAAAATAGAGGCAATTTTTAAATATTGCTCTTACAAACATAGAAAGTTGATAGAATTACAGGTTTTATATTAACAGGAATTTTCTGAATGGTATGAAGACTGAAACTCAAGTATCTGTTATTATTTTGTTGCTTCAATATTTAATGATTTGCCACTAATTTGCTAAAAAAACCCACATTTTTTAAAAAATGAATCAAAAATATGAGGCAAAAATCTGGACATTCTGTGAAAATCTGTACAGTTGAGAGGTATGCATCACATGCTAACATAATTAACAAGCTAAATGAGCTCAAAATAGTTCCCTATGTAATTAGGTGGATAACAAATTGGCTGATGGCCAGAACCCACTCAGTGATGGTAGCAGGTGAATCCTCGGAAAGCATGAAGGTGTCCAATGGAGTCTCTTACAGTTTTGTATTAGAACCTATTCTATTTAGCATATATTTCTGTTATCAACAAATCAAAATTAGGGATCTCTGCTAACCATATTTATAGATGATTGTAAACTGGGTGACATCCTCAAATCAGTTTCTGACATGCAGGGCTAGCTTGAATTTGCACATGTTAAAAGCTGGTGCACAGAAAATGGACTAAAACTAAATGCTACAAAGTTCTTGCATTTATTAAATAGTCCCATAAATCAGCTTATGGTATAGATAATGCTTCATTCCAAAATTAAGGTGTTTTCAGAGAACATGGAACATGGGTAGATAATTCCCTGTCATTTGATCAATATGTTGCAACAGTGGTTAGGTAATTCTTTCATATGGTGCAGCTAATCACAAAGGCTATTTGGTATATCAAAAGAAGTCCTTTCACCTCTTTAGAAAATGGACAATCTGCAGATTGCATCCTGTTAACATACAAATAATGCCTGCTAAAACTGAGTCTGATGGTTCACTGCAGCATATCAAGCTGCCGTGGAGCTCAGACTGACAAAACCTAATGGTTCCCATTATTTTACCCTTGCTAAGTAGTGCTTCTGCTGTTCAGTGAGTGTAAAATACATAAAAAAAGAAAATTAAAAAACAAAAGTGTGTGTGTGTGTGTGTGTGTGTGTGTGTGTGTGTGTGTGTGCATTGATGTCTGTGTGTGAATGCATGCATGCAAGTGAAAGCAAGATCGATTGAGCTGTTTACATTCATTAAGCAGTGCTTTTGGTGTTTAGCAAATGTTTGTTTGTGTCTTTCAGCTTTTCCCGGTTAGGGGTCGCCACAATGGAACTCTGGTCCGCTAATGATTGGCAGTAGAGTTTTATGTGCTGGCTTGCCAGGCCTAACGCACAATCTTCAACGAAGGAACGCCCTTTCATGCATGTCGCCATACTTTAGCAAATGTAAAAATTAAATTCTACAGAAAAAAGTGTGTGTGTGTGTGTGTGTGTGTGTGTGTGTGTGTGTGTGTGTGTGTGTGTGTGTGTGTGTGTGGGTGCATGTGTGCGTGTGCGTGTGTGTGCATGTGTACGTGTGTGCGTGTGTGTGCTTGTGTGTGTGTCCACTTTTATATCTTGAAATACTGAAATCTCAAATTTTGGTATTTCAAGATCATAATGTCGAAAGTCCAGTTTCCCAAAAATACACTTTGTCAAATCTTAGTTTCCCGAATGTGCGATAGGTGTAGTGTAGTATGTACGTGATTGTTTACTGTCTCCTTAAAGATATTGTATTATGTACGAAGATTCAGGTAAGTGTTTAATTTTTAAAGGATTTGGATAGAAATGTGTTAGTTTTTGTGGAGAGTTTTATGGGTAGATTGGGGAATGTAGTTGAGACTGTATGTGTGTGAGTGCTGTATGTGGGGATTTCAGTACAATTGTAGTGTGTGTGGGTGTTATTAGTGAGTGTAAATATGACTGCAATGGGAGTGTAGGGCAGGTAAGTGTGTGTTCATGTTTTTGTATTTTTTTTAGTTAGTTCGACCTCTGATTTGGTATATGTAAGTAGGAAGGGTGTGGGGAGGCGAAGTCCCCCACATGGAAGGTGCAGGGGGGCTTGCCACCCTGAAGGAACGTATTGTGGTATTTCCGATTGTAGTTATGTACTATTTATGTTTTGTTTTAGGGGGTTGTATTTTTTTTGTTTTATGTATTTTGATTTTGTGAGTGTTCGTGATTGTGTAGTTCTGTGTTTATGAGGTTTCGATGTTTTACTCTCGAAATACTGAAATTCGAGATTTTAGTATTTTGAGATTAAAAAGTGGACCCGTGTGTGTTTGTGTGTTTGTGTGTGTGTGTGTGTGTGTGTGTGTGTGTGTGTGTGTGTGTGTGTGTGTGTGTGTGTGTGTGTGTGTGTGTGTGCTTGCGTGCGTGCGTGTGTGTGTGTGTGTGTGCTTATGTTTCTGTCTGTGTGTGTGAATGCATGCTTGAATACATGAAAGTGGGGTGTGTGTGACTGAGAGAGAGAGAGAGAGAGAGAGAGAGAGAGAGCGATCAAGCACTGGCAGCAGCAGCAGCACTGAGGAGGTTTACATGCCTCTCACATCAATTTATCTGGATAAGGCCTAAAATAAAGGGGAAGCAAAGGCTCAAAACAGGAACATAATCATGTTAAAAAAAAATCACATAACGTTGCTTGAATAATTGGACGTGTGTTAACATGCATTTTCTGAAGTACAAGTGTGTGTTTAAGGCCTCAGAACACCCCTGGGCTGGTATGATTGATACAGTAACACACACTCTGTCAAACATTGTTGCTTGCATATTTCACACTGATCAGACCCATCTCTAGAACAAATCACTGACCAGAGTATAAGCAGATGAGCTGTTTCATTCTCATTGGGTGTCTGTGTCTATATTAGATAGATAGATGGGCAAGGAAAACTAACCAATTTTATTGATAGCTCTCTGTGTACCACATGTTTCTTGTAGGGTTGCCACCATTTGCTGTGGCTAAAACCAGAGAAAGGCCATACCCCTCGCATCAGCTGTAACCCTGCCCATTTCTGCCTCCTCTCGAGTCCACGTCCCACCCATTTTGTGATGTCTTTATGACATCAGCTGATGGGGAACGCCCTCATTTTCCATTCCTGATTCCAGCTTCCTGCTGATTTACTATGCTTTTCTGTAAAAAAGCATAGTAAATCTGCCGATTTAACAAACTCCGATAGTCTGTTTCTTTTTTGAAACAGAATACCGGAGCTTATACAGTGTTTTCCAGACTACCAGACAATCGGTTTGTTTTCCAGATAGTGCGAAAAAAATGGAGAAGTAGCAACCCTAGTTCCATGTGCTGGAAAACTCAGTGCAGGACATGGATGTAACATTCATTCATTCATTCATTCATTCATTCATTCATTCATTCATTCATTCCATTTCCCACAAAGACTTAAAATTCTTACATATTGTGCCTGTCTAAAGTTGTATGTCAGAGAAAAACTATCAAACACCAAACCAGAAAGTCAGTAAAAAAACACCACCAAAATTATCTTCTCAGACTCAAATACATTACTAAGTCTTCACAAAAATAATAATAAGGGGCTCAGTGTCTGTTATTCTAAAAGTGTATTAATTCTGGTTTAAGCACTTGGGCTTCAGGCCAGTTATTTTACATTAAGAGGGTTCGTGGTCTGCACTCTTGTGGGAGGAGAGGCTGGACTCTGCCCTTCTGAGCTGGGAATTTCTGGTTAAAGGCTTATAGTGCCTGCATATTTGAACTGCTTCTTACTGAAATTGGTACACCTTGTTTGCTGTAGCATAGACTAGATCCAGGCCTGCTGAATCTAGCTTTGTTTGTATAACTTGAGCACTAATCCAGGCATTCTTTAAAGTATTCAGTTGTATTTATTACTGCTTGGTAGTAACTTGATTAAAGTGTAGTTATCATTCTAAGTCTTTTGGATTAAGCAATTGGGCTTCAGACCAGTTGTTTTACATTAGGAAGGTTTGTGGCCTGCACTGTGGTGGCAGGACAGGTAGCTTACATCCTTCTAAGTTGGGAACTGCTGATTGAGGGCTCAGTGTCTGTTATTCTAAAAGTGTATTAGTTCTGGTTTAAGCACTTGGGCTTCAGGCCAGTTATTTTACATTAAGAGGGTTCGTGGTCTGCACTCTTGTGGGAGGAGAGGCTGGACTCTGCCCTTCTGAGCTGGGAATTTCTGGTTAAAGGCTTATAGTGCCTGCATATTTGAACTGCTTCTTACTGTAATTGGTACACCTTGTTTGGTGCTTCTGGATCGCTAGTGATATCTGCATTGCTACTTATTTCCTTGTTTCACTTGAAGAAAGTTGCTGTTTGTCGTTTTTGCATTTAAGTTACCTGTAACACATTGCACTTAAGTTACCTGGCACTTGCTCACTAAAGCAATTATATAAGTCAGCACTAAAAAATTAAAAGCACTACATCCTCACAAACTCCCCTTGAGTACCTTGTTCCCCATTGGCCCTTTTTTCAATTATAAAGGAATTCCCAGTACTATTCTAGCATGTCCAAAGGTCAGTTGTCAATCTCCTCTCCGATCCAGCTGGTGAATCTGGGAATCTTGAGGCAATGTTACAACTGCCTCATGTACACAGACAACCCTCTCCTCCTCCCAACAAATTCCAACACATGTGAGAGATGCAACCATATAGCCAAACTGGAGGCTAAGCTCTCTCAACTCAGTACTGGCATAACCAGTCAGGAGGAGAAGGAAACCACACTCACTACAATTCCAGTCTCACATAGACCTACCACAACAGCAAACCAAACACATAAACACACAAAAACATACTCGGAAGCTCTAAATAAAAATCTGCGTAATCAGCAGAGTCCTCTAAAGCAGACACCCAAGCAACCGCTACCCCAAAACAAAACACGTGCAACACATAGCTCACAAAGCCAGTGTGCCGAACAGTCACAGCACTTAAGGCTAAACAACACACCTGATACACTTGTAATAGGTGACTCTATCGTCAGGCACACTGACGTCCCGCTCACCAGGCTGAACAAGGAGAAAGTCACAGTGAGTTGCCTGTCGGGCGCTAGGATCCGCCACATAACACAAGCACTCAGGTCACTCTAACGCAGGTACAAATGTGACTCAGGCATTGTCCATGCTGGTGTGAATGACCTGAGATGTACCTCCCTGGACTACATGAAAAGAGACATAGAGGAACTCTCTGAGCATGTAGCCCAGGCCGGTATGACCCTGACCTTGAGTAGCATCTTACCCTCACCAAGAATGATGCCACAATATGAAAACAAGATGATCAATTTCAACAATTGGCTTAAGTATTGGTGTCATTCAAAGGGGATCCAATGCCTGTCAGCCTGGGATGACATGCTCGACAAGCCACAATGCTTCGCTAGGGATGGCTTGCACCTGTCACCCCTGGGCTTTTGGATATTGGCAAAGGCTCTTGCTACCCCCATAGTGCCTTTTTAGGCAAGGCTCAAAAGACAAACCCACCTCCATAGGTATCACAAGGGATAAGAAACTAAGAGTAATGCTACTCAACGCCAGAAGTCTAAACCTCAAGATGCATGAACTCGAAACTCTCCATAGCACGGAGAACATTGATATCTGTGCAGTAACAGAAACCTGGTTCAAGGCTCCAGAGAGTACCCCAGCACTACCAGGTTATACCTCATACCATGCTTTTCGGCCCCAAAACTTGGACAGAACCACAAAAGGAGGGGAGTATCAATATTCGTCAAAGATACCCACACCTCCAGGTTGGTGGCACAGCACAAAGCATCAGAGACTATCCATGTGCAACTAACAGTGGGTAAAACTGCCTTCAGTTTATAGCCTGCTACAGACCACCCTCCCAAACCCAGGAACCCCACTCGGCCTTCCTGAGAACACTGGAAAATATGAAGGTCTCTCCAAACACCATTATATTATACTTCAACTACCCAAACATAGACTGGGATCATTACTCTAGCTCCAACACCCTAGCCCAAAGGTTCCTAGAATTTATAAACTCAAATGCTATGGAACAACTTGTTACCACTCCCACAAGAGGGGAAAACATACTGGACCTGATCATCACCAACATGGGGACTTTATGCTCCAGACCAGAAGTGTATCCCTCACTGGTAAGATCAGACCATAAACTAAGCTCACTGGATATTCACATCCCGACCCCACCCCATGCCCAGAAACCAAAGTGAAAAACTTCTCTAAAGCAAATTTTACACTCCTCAAAACCGAGGTGGAATCCTCCAAAGCCCCCGGGCCTGTGGAAAATACGGCCCAGACCGCAAAATCTTTTATAAATTCATTCTATGAACACCTTCAGGAATGCATCAATCATGCAATCCCAAATAAAACCAAGACCCAATCCTCCAAAGGCAGACGTCCTGTCTGGTGGACCCCAGCCATAAACAAACTATACAATAGAAGGAGGAAGCTACTACATGATAGAGCAAAATCCCAAAAAGGGAAGGCATCTCTGATCAGTATTAGCAAAAAACTACGGGCACTCATAAAATCATCTAAGGCCAGCTTCAAGAGAAAAATTGCACAAGCCACTAAGGATAATCACAAGGCTTTCTTTAGTTATGTTAGTAACCTGGGTGGGAATTCCCAGATATGCTCAGAATTAGCCAAAATGACAAAAAATACACCGAACCCACAGACATTGCCAACATGCTAGCTAACAGGTTCAGTGCAAACTTCTCCCCCTCCCACCAAAGGGCAAATATCTATCCCAGCAGAGTGCTGCCCCCTGACATCTAAGATGCTCAGGTAAGAGACGCCCTCTCCAAAGCAAAAAACACAGCATCAATGGGAACAAATGGTGTCCCGGGCTGCGTCCTACATGAACTCCAAGAAGAGCTAAACCCAAACATAAAACTACTGTTCAATCTCAGCCTTACTACAGGATATGTATCCAAAGAGTGGCGTACAGCAACAGTGGTCCCTCTCCACAAAGGTGGTGCCTCAACAGATCCTGGAAACTATCGCCCCATAAGCCTGACTAGCTTGGTCTGCAAAGCTATGGAAAGGATCATCATGGACCTCATAAATAAAGATATTGGGGACCTACAGAAACTGGATCCTACCCAGTTCGGCTTTGTTAAGGGCAGATCCTGCCTCTTAAACCTGGTTGATTTCTTTGAAACAGTCACCAAGGCCATTGACGAGGGGAAGGTGGTCCACATAGCCTACCTGGACCTCGCAAAAGCCTTCGATACAATACCCCACACAGGCATTATAGATAAGCTGACCAGCTTAAATATAAACCCCTATGTCACTAGATGGGTTGCAAACTGGCTCAAGGACAGAACCCACATGGTTAGAATTGCTGGAGCCATGTCAGACTCCAAACCAGTTACAAGTGGAGTCCCACAAGGCTCTGTCCTGGGACCTCTCTTGTTCGGTATATATTTCTCGGAGGTACAGGCAAACACGGAAGGACTGTGGCTGACCAAGTTCACAGATGACTGCAAACTGGGCACCATAATCGACTCTCCAGCCGACACAAGCATCTTCCAAAAGGGCCTCATAGAAACAGACAACTGGTGCCAGAGCCATGGCCTCAAGCTAAACGCCAAAAAGTGTATAGTCATCCCCTTTGGCAAAAACAAAGTGCCCACAAATTACCACATAGGTGGTAATCCATTAAGTACAGAAGAAGTAATTAGGGACCTGGGGACCCAAGTTGATAGCAATCTCTCATTTGACAACCACGTGGCCAAAGTGGTTAGAAAACATTTTATATAGCCCACCTAATCATGAAGGGATTCACATCTAGATCAGGGAGGTCATCGTGCCTCTTTACTCATCCCTCATCAGGCCCATAATTGAGTACAATGCCCCTTTTGGGATGTACCTTACCAGACACCTGCAGCAACTGGAAAGACCCCAAAAGTACCTCACCAAGAGGATCAAAGGGCTCAAACAGATGCCATATGCTGCCCGGTTAAAGAAACTCCAGCTCTACTCAGTGGCATACTGCCTGCTCAGAGGCAATCTGTGCCTGACGTATAAAGCCATGTCCAACCTGGAATTAATGGACATGCTGCACTTCAGAAAATCCAAATCCCATCGAGCCACGTGCTCGAGAGACTTGAACCTCAGCACTGAAATAAATAGGACATGCTGGAGGGACAGATTCATAACCTAGAGGCTCCCTTCAATCTAGAATAAAATCCCAGTCCAGGTTAGGCAGAGTCCCTCATTGACTCTCTTCAAGAGGAATCTTGATGAGTGGATGGGAGATCGTAGGTTTACCCCGGGTATCACTTCTGTGTCACTGTTAGACAGAGGCACAGTATACTAACCTCAAAAAAGGGCATAGCAAAATTAATTTAAAATGGGTGGCGAAAGCCAAACACACTCTGGCTAAGCTTATAAATGCCCTAGGGCAGATAGCCTAGTATGAACCTATGAACCTATGAAAAAGAAGCAGAATAAAGCATGAATCAGGACTGTGGTGGAAATTAAACAAACTTTACAATACTAAAGGCAATAACAACTCACTTATACGTATATTACTAGATCAAGAACAGTAAAAGATATCTAATAATGTAAAGATAACCTACTGAAGAAAATGAAAGCATAAATTTTACAAACAGAAAGTGAAGAAGTATATAAAGAGATAAGATGCAAATAACCGGATGTGAACACAGTCACTTACCAAGAAAAACTGAACTGTGCATTAAAGAATAACAGGGTTAAAACAGCTACCTAGCAACCAAAAGCAGATACTCCACCTGAGGGGTCAAATTTCATACACACAAAGATGCAGTAGAAAGAGTCATAGAGCAGGTTTACTTGAATAAGATGTAAATCTGAAGATGCAGTACGTTTATGTACATGGTGCATGACTATTAGGATTATTAGTAACAGGAATGCAAAAAAAAAAAAAAAAATAGTTAAAAATGAGTAAAATGTGGGCTGGAAAAATGAATCAAATCCTGTTCACTTACAGCAAACCTCAGCATTAATCCACTGAATGACTTGATAAGTTAGTACAGCAGTGTTTTTTAACATATAAAGAGGATCTCAGGCATTAACAGTTCATTATGTATGAGGAAGAGTGGCAAGAAACATTAGACATACCCCTCAGCCTTGCAGTGCAAGTCATCAAGATGGAGCCTAAATTAATGGTAGGACAAAATCAGGAATAGAAGCGAGTTATTCCTCCTACAAATTTAGAAGGTTACTAGTATAACAACTTGTGCAATACAATGTATTAATTTTATTTATTTATGTATTTATTGACATTTTATTAATAGGAGATTCTGAATGAGTAGGTGCTCATTTTCAGATGATACCTGGAGAAAACTGAGGCAGGTCACCAGTGGAATATCACAGGGATCAGTAATAGATCCGTTCCTGTTTCGCATTTACTTCTCAGAGGTCGAGGCTAATGTAAAGGGCCTCTGGCTCACCAAGTTTACAGACAACTGCAAATTGAGAATTATCCTAAATTCCCCCCATAATGCAAAATGTCTACAAGAAGGTAATACAGCCAAATGACTGGTGCCAAAGCCACAGATTAAAATTCAATGCAAAGAAGTGCATTGTAGTGCCTTTTTGGAAAATGCATACCAAGTTAAATTACTCCATTTATAAGATACCCCTAACAGCTGACCCAGTATTTACAGATCTGGAAATATATGTAGACAGTATTCTGGCCTGTAGTTAAGATAGTAAAAATATAATTCTGTGCCATCCATCTTATAAGTAAGGGTATGGATTCTACATACAAAGAAGTTATAGTACATTGTACTCATCCCTTATCAGACCCATCATTGAGTAATACTCCCTTTGGCATGTACTACAGAGGGTCCTCACTAAGAGAATCCATGGTATTAACACACTGTCTTACACACATATATATATATATATATATATATATATATATATATATATATATATATATATATATATATATATATATCACCTTAAAACCCTGTCTATGTACTTGGTCTGTTTTGAGATATAATCTAGGCTTGGCATGTAAAACATCCTTATATCCAACCCTGATGGAACTACTGCACATCCACAAAATGAGAAGCACTAGAAACACTAGATCCAGGGATTTGAATTGTGCTTGTGACATAAATATAACATGCTGGTGAGACAAATATGTGACTCATAGGATCCCCATGCTTTGAAATAGGCTCCCTATTCATGTGAAGCAGAATCAATCCCTATCCTTATTCAATCATAACCTTTACCATTTGATAAGAAATCACAAATTCATTCCCGGGCTGACTCCCATATTTCTTATAGACAGAGGCTGACAGTAAACAATCCCTAACTAACATTGGATGGGTACTCATGAATTCCTCTCCAGGCTGACCTGCATGTCTCTTATAGAACTAGGCCAAGAATAAATAATCCCTAACTAACATACTCCCCAAGTAACCTTTTAGAAATCCCCTAACTTGCATATTGTTCCTGCCTAATGTTCCTCTCCTAACAAACACCCCCCTCCAAATAAGAGATACATTACAATGGGATGCTATTGGGTTGGGTTGCATGGCTAGGCTTATAAAGGCTCTGGTTGTCATTGGTCTGGTATGTATCTATAAGCCTATGAACCTAATGATAAGTTACTATAGTACAAACAGGAGTTGCAATATGAAGTGAGATAAGGAACTGGGTTATGCCATAAATTCATAAGTTCATAGGTTCATAGGTAGATACTAGGCTATCTGCCTTAGGGCATTTATAAGCCTAGCCAGAGTGTATTTGGCTTCCACCTCCCTATTACATTAGCCTACTGTGCCTCTGTAAAGTAGGTCACAGAAGGTACCCTTTTAAGATTAGTTTACTGTGCCTCTGTCTAGCAGGGACACAGGAGAGATCCCAGGGGTGAATTTGCGATTTCCCATCCACGCGTCCAAATTTCGCTTGAAGAGGGTCAGTGAGGGGCTGTGTCTAACATGAATTGAGATTCTATTCCAGAGTGAGGGGAGCCTCTGGGAAATTAATCTGTCCCTCCAGCATGTCCTTTTTATTTTTGTGCTGAGGTTTAGGTCCCTGGAGCGTGTAGCTCTAAGGGACTTGGATTTTTTGAGGTGGAGCATGTCCATTAATTCTGGGTTTGACATGGCTTTGTACGTCAGGCATAGATTGCCTCTGAGTAGGCGGTGAGCAACTGAATAGAGCTGGAGTTTCTTTAGTTGAGCTGCATAGGACATCTGTTTGTAGCCCATGGTCCTCTTGGTGAGGTACTTTTGGGTTCTCTCCAGTTGCTGCAGGTGTCGGGTAAGGTAGATCCCAAAAGGGTCATTGTATTCAATTATGGGCCTGATGAGTGACGAGTAGTGGGGCACAATGACCTCTCTTGATCTAGATGCAAACCCTTTCATGATAAGGTGGGCTATATAGAAGGTCTTTCTAACCACTTTGGCAATGTGATTATCAAAGGAGAGATTACTATCTACGTTGGTCCCCAGATCTCTAATTATTTCTTCCGTACTTAATAGATTACCACCTATGTGGTAATTTGTGGGCACCTTGTTTTTCCCAAAGGGGATGACTATGCACTTTTTAGCATTTAGCTAGAGGCCGTGGCTTTGGCACCAAGCATCCGTCTCTGTGAGACCCTTTTGGAGGATGCTTGTGTCAGCTGGAGATTCTATTATGGCCCCTTTTGAAAGAAAGTCAGGGGAGAGAAATGAATTGAACTGTGAAACTCTGCTGTTTGGCACTAATGGCTGACTGATAGCATTTGTGATTTATGAAAGCAGGGGAAAGGAGACTGGGGGATGTTCTCACAACACAGACAGAGCTATATGAGGTATGTGGTGTGTTTGCGTGTTTGACTTGTGTGTTTTGTCTGGCAGAGTGAATGAGGCGGTTGTCTGCATTATTATGACCGGCTGCCTCAACACTCGCAGTAGTTAACAGTGATCAATCCCTATCCTTATTCAATCATAACCTTTACCATTGGATAAGAAATCACAAATTCATCCCCGGGCTGGCCCCCATATTTCTTATAGACAGAGGCTGACAGTAAACAATCCCTAACTAACATTGGATGGGTACTCATGAATTCCTCTCCAGGCTGACCCGCATGTCTCTTATAGACCTAGGCCAAGAATAAATAATCCCTAACTAATGTACTCCCCAAGTAACCTTTTAGAAATCTCCTAACTTGCATATTGTTCCTGTCTAATGTTCCTCTCCTAACAAACACCCCCCTCTAATTAAGAGATACATTACAATGGGATGCTATTGGGTTGGGTTGCATGGCTAGGCTTATAAAGGCTCTGGTTGTCATTGGTCTGGTATGTATCTATAAGCCTATGAACCTAATGGTAAGTTACTATAGTACAAACAGGAGTTGCAATATGAAGTGAGATAAGGAACTGGGTTATGTCATAAATTGAAAGAGAGTCAGGGGAGAGAAATTAATTGAACTGTGAAACTCTGCTGTTTGGCATTAATGGCTGACTGATAGCATTTGTGATTTATGAAAGCAGGGGAAAGGAGACTGGGGGATGTTCTCACAACACAGACAGAGCTAGATGAGGTATGTGGTGTGTTTGTGTGGTTGACTTGTGTGTTTTGTCTGGCAGAGTGAATGAGGCGGGTTGTCTGCGTTAGCATGATCGGCTGCCTCTACACTCGCAGTAGTTAACAGTGATCCAGGGACATGCAAATTAGCTAATAATTTGGTCTTATCTCACTGAAGCTAATTTGTCTCTGAATCACAAAATACTGCTTCAAGGGAGCAATGCCTTTATACTGCTGCCATTAATGTGAGTAGTAGGATTATGTAGTTATATTGCAGAACTTCTTTATTGAGCCTGGATGGTATGGTTTAGGAAAATTAGACTATACTTGTATTTTGTGATGCCAAAAATATTTTTGAATATAACCATTTCTGAGATTTCTTCTGGAGATTTTCATTTTAAAGTTACATGGAAATGGTTGTATGTTATAAATGGTAAATTAAGAGAGATTATGATTAGTGGAATTTTTGGGGGTTGGAAAAATATCATGTCTTTTTGTACTACAAAAATGTATCGAGTTTATAGGTACAGGATGTATTCAGGTTGGAAAGGAGCATCAATATGATGGTAGTAAATAGCAGTTAGCATAAAACCATATTCAGTAGCAAACTGTGATTCCCATTACTTTTTTTAATTCTACAAATGTGGGAAGAGAAGCTATTGATCCTTCTGAAATCAGTGACAACATGTTATTTCCATGTACACTGACATTTGTTTTTAATAAGTACAGAAATAATTTATGCATTGAAACAGAAGGGTATATATCAAGGTAGCACTTAGTCATTTTAAGACACATACAGCAGGTTATGTGAATTTTAGCACAGCTGGATATATCAGAATAAAGATCTCTAAGAAGAGTCAGATGGCCAGTACAGGACAGCATATGGGAGAGAGGGCTTTTGATGAGGGAATGTGCTCTAAATTAAGTTGTCAGTCCATCTGTGTATATGTCTGTCTTTGTAACCTTTAGGATGATGTGGATATGCAATATGCTGAAGGATAAGGGAGCTGCAGAAGGAGGAGCTTGGGAAGTTGAGTGGGAAAGTGCTGGGAACTGCAGAGCTGGCTAGACAATGTGATCAAATGCAAGCAAGCTAGGCAACTGGAAGGGAGGTTGGAATAATTAAGATAGAGGAAATGAAGGCTAGATGTAATGTAAAGGACACAGACAGTCAGAGTTTGTTAGGATGGGAGTCTGAAATAAGCACAGACAGAAAGATGCAATTATAAAAATGTAAAAGGTCAGTAATATGAGTGAAGACTGCAAGAGGTAATAACATGCTCAGTACAGGAGGTAATAATAAGGGTAGAAACAAAGGAAAAAATGAAGAATGACCCAGATGGTTACAAAATGAATAAGTTTCACACATGACATGGTTGATGTAAGTATATACATTTCATCAGGAGGGGCAGTTGTTAAGCTAACAAGGAGGGCACAGATAATCAGTCTAAAGTGTGGCATATGTAGTGGTGTTATCTGTATCGTCAGCACAATTAAGAAAGAGAAAATCAGAGAATGCAACTGTGATGATATGAGGTAGTGCCATCTGTGCTATGGAGAGTAGGGCAGTGCATGTGTAACATATGCCAGCATAGCTAGCTGGAGTTTTATAAATAATGTTATGTCATTTGACTATCACACTGACCTGTACAGATATTAAAATGTATTTGTGGAGTTGCTTGTGTCAAATATGCACCAACAGTGGGCCCTGATGTACAGAAAATGGATATACATGTATGTCAGAGAGTATTATTTTAACTGATTAAATTTATATGTTTTAACAGAGAATTCTGGAAGGGAAGAGGTTCATCTCAGTCCAGCTAATTTTGAAAAATAGATTGAAAATGAAATGGGTTGGTTTAGGCCATAAAGATTTTATCATACAGGTCTGATTGCAGACAGAGACAAAAACGTTTGGGAAAACCAGGACTAGGAATCTTACTGTATTGTCTCCGGGGTGAACTAATTGCTACTCTGGAAGAATGGAAGTTTTTGAAACTGTTTTATAGCTTTCAGATGCTGCAACAGATCTTAGCAAAGCTATGGGTGTGTATTATACCAGGGTCAGGTGACCAGATGTGATGTCATTCTATAACCAGCACAGAAATGATTCTTTAGATATTAGTGAGAGATATGACGGAACTCTCACA
Organism: Protopterus annectens; assembly: GCF_019279795.1. Lineage (NCBI taxonomy): Eukaryota > Metazoa > Chordata > Ceratodontiformes > Protopteridae > Protopterus > Protopterus annectens. The sequence continues at coordinate 870,159,819 of NC_056745.1, read as the reverse complement.
GCAGTACTTCATTCTTTGGAACCTGACAGGAAGGATCTCTCAGAGATATCTCACACAACCTCACACATCATCTGCCTTGCTGTAGTAAGCAACACAGCGCACTTCATCTTGCCTTGCTTAAGTAAGTAACCAGGGAATAGTAATTCTTTAGATTAGTCAGGAAAACATAGTGAGATTAGTTAGGTACTGTTTTTTGGTATCTCTATGAATCGATCCAACTGTGTGTTTTTTTATATCTTCTGTGATTGAAACTCTGGTGTTTATTGAAAATAGATATTCAGTATTTTCATGTTTTTGATTGTATTATTTATTATTTAATATTTCTATACCTTTCATTGTGGCTGTTCCTGTAGAGAATACTTCTAACAGCTTAAGAGTACTTATGCTTATTTTAATGACATTGTGGCCACTCTTGAAAGCCTTGTTGCATTGGTCAAACTCTGTCATTTGTACTAGTATTAATTTTACTCAGTATAATTGGGTACCCTTGTAAGAGCCTTAGCGTAGCTGACTGGTGACAGTGTAATTACCTTACAGTCTGGGCAGAGGGGGCACAAATCTGTGCCAGGCTTTTCCAGGTGTGGGTGTGTGTGTGTGTGTGTGTGTGTGTGTGTGTGTGTGTGTGTGTGTGTGTGTGTGTGTGTGTGTGTGTGTGTGTGTGTGTGTGAAAATCAAATATCCAAGTGTGTGTGTCAGCTACCTGGAACAGAGATACAGAGCTCTAAAGTGGTAAGTGTGGAGTCTTGTTTGTGGCCTGGAGACATAGAGAGAAAGAGAGAAAGAGAGAGAGAGAGAGTCCAGCCCCAAGTCTTGAGTCTGCTTCCTGTGTGTTCTTAAGGGAAATTGTGCTTGGTGCAGACAACTGCATCTGAAAATACTGTGTGTATCCATTTTTGCTCCTAGGTGCTATCACTCACTGGTGTCAGTGGTGAGGAGTGAGGCTCCTTGATTATTGGCCTGGAGTAGGGACCACCACAGAGTCAACAACCTGAGGGTGTAGACTATGTAGGAGTATGTGTGAGGAAGTTATATAGCATAGAGGTGAGATCTATGCTGTTAGTTAACTCAACATAAATCCTAGAGGGATGTCCCTACTGCAGTCTTATTGTAAAAAATACATTTTCATAATGTTACTTTTAAATTAGGGTAGAGGGTAGGAGCTGGCTGCTCATACAGTTTATTATGTGCACAATAAAAATAAATTAAAGTAGATATGATGCATCCCCTAGTGAGAGATGCAAACTATGGAAGCATGCTGTTGGCCTTTCCTTTCATCTGTGTCACAAGCCCTCTTGCTGTGATGCATGGAATTTCAAGAGGAATACCTTTTAAAATAAATAGATTCTGTGATTCACCGAAATAGGATGGAATGAGCTAGTAATGTCCCTTTATTACATCTACCTTGATTTGACAAAATGTTTACACTAACACCTGTTACATTAGACTAAAGCTTGCCCGAGAAATCTGATATACTAAGTATTTAACAAGTCACAGAAAATCGTTTAATTAACTTAAAACTCATTGTGGGGAGCACTTGTTTGGTTAATACTGTTGGGTAAATTTACAGACTGTACAGACATCACACAGATTCACAAACACACACACACACACACACACACACACACACACACACACACACACACACACACACACACACACACGCACACACACAAATTTATATCAGTGGTACAACTAGTAGCACACTTACCTTTTGTGCTGGAACATCAGAAGGCTGTGAGTTGTATTTCCACCCCCAGGCCCGTGGATTAATTTCTAGTACTGACACGGCAGTGCAGTATGTGGGGGGGGGGGGGGTCTGCTCTCCTGAGTGTACCATGTTTTTGGATGAGATGTTATACTGAGGACCCATTTACCTGACACTGTAATAACTCAGGTGGGTATAAATTAACACATTGCACCTATTGAAAAAGAGTAGTGAAAGCTCCCTAATACCCTGGCCAAATGTCCACCAGTAGTGTAAATACCACGTTGGGTCTCCCCTGAAAACAAAAGCCACTAGTCTGGTGGGACTAACCTTATCAACAATGGATAAATAGAAAGTAAACTACCTATAAGCCATGATAGTACAGCTAGCTTCAACTTTTCACAACCCAAGATCAGTGTATCTCAACGGATGTGCTATGTGCAAATCTGACCCAATATGTAAAACGACGGAAACAGTTTGATAACAGCATATATTTAACACATCTTCAGCTCTGGCCATCATCAGTGTAAATACTGTTGGCCATATTGTCTGATTAATTATCCTATTTTAGTTAGACGGTGGTTCTATGCAATAGAATAGGACCAAGAACTGAGACCTGAGGGGCTCCAATTGGCATAGGGATAAAAGAAGAGATTTAATTTGCCACTTGACAGCCTGTTGTTTGTTTAACAAGTAACTGTCAAACTGCAAGAGAGCTTTTTGGATTTATGGATTAATATGCTATGCGAGAAAGTATCAACATCTTTCAAAATGTCTAAGAATATATCAGAGACTAAATTCCTGTTCGGTTGACTGGTGTTAAACCTTGAGGAGGGCAGTTGTAGTGCTATGGTATGGCTAGAAACTTTGTTTAAAAAGGGGATACTAGGTTATGTTTTGTGATGAAGTTCAGTAGTTGTAATTAGATGCATTTTTCAAGTAGTTTTGATAATGGAGAAAAGATAGCTACGGGCCTATAATAAGAGAGCTCTGTCTAGTTCATGTCTAATGGTAAGATGAAGTAGTTTTTTTCCATAGACATGGAAAATAATTTTCTTTAATAAACTAATTTATAAGGATGGAGAATCAGTAAGCAGTGGTATCTACTACAATTTTGAGGTATACCCCTTGTAAGATGTCAAAGGCAGGAGTGGTAGTCTTTAACTTGAGAAGTAGTTTTCTTATAGGGGGTAATGATATAGATTGCGATTAGACATGTTTCTTGCAATGTGCATAGATAGTAAGAGAGGTGGCATAGTGCGAGTTATGCCTTAGTTGTGAGGTACAGATTCAATAAAGAGGGCAGGGCAGCAATGCTTTTCCAGTAGTTGTTTACTGTTGGAGCTGGTTGAAAGACATGGCCAGGACTGAGAAATTGGTTTACTGATGTCAGCAAGAGCTTGGGACTGTTATATTTAACATTTCTGAGTTTGTAGGATTTCTTATCTGATTTAAACTTTTATTTGGTGCTGTTTCTCATTCTTTGTATTTCTTCAGATTAGGCTCAGTATTTTTATTTATTTATTTATTTTTTCTGTTCCAGATTGTCCAGACTTTTCATCTCTCAGTCTTAACTTAATTAGTTTCTTTAGTTAGCTAAGAGGTAGGATTTACTTTAACTTTTTTTAGATCTAATTGTGGCATGTGTTTAGTATGTTTAAAAAAGAAGTTGACCTTGTCCCACTTCTCACTCAGGGAGCTTTACCCCCTTTTTTCTCTAAATTAAAACAACTAAGTATAAAAAATTGCAGGCTAAGTTCTGGGTGTGGACCAGTTCACTGAATTGGGTTTGTCCATCTGGGTTTCACTGAACCAAGACTCAGTTGCTTAATCAAAAGCCATTTAAATTGTCTTTTCAGATTGAATTATTATCATCCTTATCAGTGCAGAAGATTTATTAATGTCTCAGACTGTCTGTTGAGCCACAATGTTGAATCTGTCATCCCACAGTAAAATACATAAGTATGATATGTAAATAGACTTAAGGAAAAAAATAGAACAAGACTCTTTTCAGCAACAAGTATGTGTTTTCTTTTCATTTTGTTCTTTTTTTTGTCTCCTTAAGGGACATCATTACACTCTGGGTCTACCAGCTGGAATGTAAATCTCTGAGGCTAGATGTGGATCCTTTGGGCATCCCGGGATTACAGCTATTTCTGTTTCCATCCAAGGGGGATGTCATAAGCCCTACCTATTCCCTCCCCCACCCCCATGCTAATCAATCTGCATTCAAAGACAACTCCACTTATTGAACCAAGTCTCAACTAAGGGAATGGCATTACTGAATGCCCTCCCACCTGGGACAGGCACACCTGTCCTTCCCTGCCGCTCCTTTATTCATCTGAGCCACTAATCAAACCCAGGTCAACTGGGCTGTAGTTAGGGCTTTATCCCTATACACCACCACAGTGGCTATTGAGTTCTGAACTCTTGAACCATTTCCTTCTTTTGATCAAGATCACTTTGACCCATTCATTTTCTTGAGGTAAGAATTAGGAAAACATGGAGAGAAAAAACACAACATAGGTTCATAGGTAGGTACTAGGCTATTGGCCCAAGGGCCTATGCAAGCCTAGCCAACAAGGTTCCCTGGCTTACGCCACCCAAAAAAGTTATTTTCCTGTGCCACTGATGAGCAGAGACACAGAAGTGATCCCGGGGTTTATTTCCTATTTCCCATCCACTCATCAAGATTTTTCTTGAAGAGTGCTAATGAAGAACTTTGCTTGACATAGATGGGTAGCCTGTTCCAGACTATGGGAAGTCTTTGGGATAGGAATCTATCCCTCCAGCATGTCCTGTTTATTCTGGTGACAAGGTTTAGGTCCCTAGAGCATGTAGCTCGGAGGGATTGGGATTTGTTTAGGTGTAGCATGTCCAACAGCTCTGGGTTTGACATAGCTTTATATGTTAGGCAGAGATCATCTCTGAGTAGGCGATATGCTACAGAGTAAAGCTGGAGTTTTTTGAGGCGGTCAGTGTAGGGCATTTGTTTGAGTCCAGTAATCCTCTTTGTGAGGTACTTCTGTGGCCTTTCCAGCTGCTGCAGATGTCTTGTGAGGTACATTCCAAAAGGGGCGTTGTACTCTATAATGGGTCTAATGAGTGATGAGTAGAGGGTAACGATGATCTCTTTTTTCCTGGACGAGAACCCTTTTATGATGAGGTGTGCCACGTAGAAGGACTTCCTGACTACTGTGGCAATGAGACTATCACAGGAGAGACTACTGTCCACCTGGGTCCCAAGGTCTCTTATCACGCATTCAGTATTAAGTAGATTGCTGCCTATGTGGTAGTTCATGGGTACATGCATTCTAAGAAATCAGAGTTTTTTTCCCATTAGGTTTTTTCATTCCCTGCTTATGCCCACTCAAGTCCAAGGGGTTGGTGTTGATTTACACTTTGCAAAATATGTCTATAATTCTGTATGTGAGTTTACTGTGGACAGCAACTCCCCCCTCCACTTGTGATCTCAGGTTTATATTAGGGATAGAACCCTAAGAGAATGTACACACATGCACTCCCCTTCCTACACTTGAAGAGATGCAAACATTATAAGTTTCACGTTTCTTCTCTTCCTAATGATAGTGCCAAAAGCTGTTTGAGTTACTAACTGAACTTATCTTACCAGGCTGGGAGTCAGGAACTTTATTCCTTTATTCCAATGGAGCTGACTGTAACAAGTACATCTTTTTTTCAGATTTTTTTTTGGGGGGGGGGGCAAATGTCCCTTTGTAGTTTCTCATCTACATTAATGTGCCCTTGAGAAGTAAGCATGAGTTACTTTAGTATGGCAATTGAATATGGCTGGATTCTGTACATGATTCTGTGCTGATTAAGTGAACAACAAGGAAGCACAAAATCATGGAGATATTTTCACAGGAGCAGAGTGGTAACTAGTATATCACAAAATTGCATATTGTAAGCACTGCAATAATTGTGACACATTCTAATCGTGCAAACTAACAACATACTAAAGCTCACAATTCATGCTCTCATGTCCAAGGTCAGCAATAGCATTGGCTGGTAGAATCATGCCAGAATGATTTGAATCCAGTCTGAATGCTCCCAGCTGGGCTGTTCAGGACCAGTAAGAAAGACTATATTATTGTATTAAAATGTAGCATGAGAAAGATTCAGATGAACAATCATTTCGTTCAGACTAGGTATATAGCAAGCTTCTTCTGAAAGTTTATCTTCTGTTATCAAAGAACAAATAGAGGAAGAGGAGAATCTGTTTAATATTTAGATTCAGTATAATTAATATGTATTAAATATAAAGTCCAGCAGCAATTTTTAAAGCAAACTTCGATATCTTGAATATGTGACTATAATAAATAATTCAAGCTATGCTTTTAGTGTTTTCTTTCATTAAGAAATTAGGACTTAATATTTACTCATTTTTGAAGCAGTTTATTTGACATGAATGCTCATCTTCAAATAGATAGTGCACAACTAAAACAGTGAATTAGTCAAGTCAGTGCCAGTGTTGAATTAAACTCCCATGTGAGAGAATTATCATTGCTAAAGGTTATTTGTAAATTTGCTTATCAGTGTATGGCTTGACATCACTTCATAGCTGAATACTACTACACCTATGCCAGTCCTTTTGACTCAACATTTTCAAACCATGTCACAGTTAATAACTTCTAAATGTTCATAAATTTGTTTATTTCAGTACAGACAACTGCAAAAGCAGTCTTCCAGGAAGCTAACTGTATGAGTTCTACCTTCTGCCCTTCTTAACCCCCCCCCCCCCAGTTGCTTGGATTTTACTCTGTCCTCCAATTTACTATTTGAATTCTTGCTGTATGAATTGTTGAATATCTCATCCACTCCTTAACCTATGATACTGCATTTGGGGTGAAATGATAGAAAATCTTTAAGTCACTAACTAAAGATCTACTGCATGTCTGGTGCAATTCTGCAAGTAAGGACATACTGAGTAAAGATGTATTTTCAAAGAATAGCAACATCTTCTGTTGCCTCAAAATAATATGGTGTGTGTTTTGGTTTGAGTGTTCTCTAAAGTTGCTTCTTATGTGTTGGGAAAAGCAGAAGCCAATATCTAAGTTCTGGCAATTTACCACTTAGGACTAAGGTTATAAACTACTACTAAGCTTCATCCATTAGTTCTGTGTTTGATTCCCTCTGTTTCTAATTGTTTACCGTGTGACTCTTAGCATGGTCATTTAAAGTGGCACTGCTCCTGGGTCACCAGTGAAAATAAATACATGACATACTAGGTGCACTTGATTAACAAATAAAAAAAACAATGTAATTTTGTCCTTTCCACACCTTACACCGCAAGAATAAGCAACAGCTAAAGCTTTTTCTATTATTACACATGAACTGCAGCAAAAGCACTCACTGGTATTCAGATGACTACCGGTGCAACAAAATGATATTACAAAAGGCTGGCTCAGATTATTGAAGTATATTGCATCATGGAATGCAGTATTTTTATCTGTCAAAAGTTTCAAGTCTCCTTCTGTTCAGCATGTTGCAAAAATAAGAACAAATCGAGTATAGTTACCCCACATAGTTCAAATGAGTTGAGCACCTGGTGTAATGACATAGCTCAGTTGTATTCATTTGTGACTCGGATTACCTGCAGCCAACTGTGATGCTACAGTTTCCTGAAATAGACTCTCTTCTGAACATTAGAAATCAGTCTGCTGAATGTAATTTCCTTTCCAGCATTACCACCACCTGCTCTTCATGACCATTCTTAAATTTTTATACGTCTTGAAACTCCCTAGAGGCTGACTTCTTGTTTCCTTAAATGGCTTCTCAGTAGCACCAGTCACAGAAAGTCTCAACTGTTTTATTATGTGCTAGTTATTATTATAGTTTGCTTTTTCTTTTTAATGATTGCTTCTTCATTGCTTCTATGTTAGATGAATCCTTTGCTTACAACTGCACTGGATTTGTCATTTTATGCCGAAAAACATCCATCTTTGAGTTATCAAACTGAAATAATATGATGGAAAAATACTTCTGATATGAACTTATTTAATGCCTTTGTGTGTAAACATGTATCTGTATTTGTGCTGAATATGAAACTTACTTATTTAACATTTGCATAGCAGTGCGGTTTCCTGTGAAAGAAATTCATACATTTCCTGTAAATAATTTCTAATATAATACTTTCTACTGTGACAAGCCCTTTTCCTCTGCTTTCTAAAAAATAGAATAAGAGTAAGCATTTTATATACACATGAATGAAACACGCTAATGTATTGCAATTGTCATTGAAGGTGAGCATTGCTTGTTATGACAGATCAAAACCCTGGCTGTATTTCTAGTACAATGAATGTAAGAGAAATTATTTTGCTAAAACTAAAGATGGAAAAGGAAAAGAGAAAATACTTATATAGTAATGCTAAATAAATAAATAAATAAATGGGGAAAAAAACATAAAATAGGTAAGAATCTGAAAACCAAGAAATGTACTTATAATGAATCAGAGAATTACTTCTTGCAGCAAAAATAGCTCAATACAGTTCAATTTTTTATTAAAAGTGACTTCTTATATTCCAGACAGAAGATTGCATATATAAAAATTATGAAGTCAAAGGAGGCAATGATTCCCCCTTGAATGTTATAGGTAATTAATAATGCTGTAGATATGGGTACAAGCTGTTTGAATGACAGTGAAAGCAAAGCAATAGCTGTACAATGGTGTTACATGTAGAACTGAGACAGAGGAACATAATAGAAAATTGCTATAATAATAGGATTTATGTCAGCATGCCTTTTCTAAAAGATGTGAAGTCAAATGAATGCAATTATTTAGTGAATTCAGTCCTCAGTGATTTGACAGAAAGGCAAGGAAGGACCAAAAAATTTTATGAGAAACAAACCAAAAATATGAGGCAATAATCTGGAGATTCTGAAAAAAATTAGGACAATTGAGAGGTATGCTTGCCCCCACATCAGGAGATACAACAACAACAAAAACGTTGGGGGGGGGCTTTTTAATATTTTTAGCTCACTGTTTTCTGTTTTCAGTATGTCATTTGTGAAGAATGATAAGCCAAAAAATTGATCTTTGAAATTGCGTAGGGAAACTATATGAGAACAAATATAGGAATGCAAGAAGCAGGGCACATGCCACATACTGACCATCCAGTTTGTTAGCACCACCAGATATGCATAGAGTATGCCAGTCATGCTGGCTGCTAACATGAATGGACACCTTGGAAATGCCAGGGATATGGCCTTGCCCTAGAAAAGTAGTAGGGATGCTTGTGTGTAGACAGACAACTGCTGTATATACCAGCAGAAGCATAGGTGGCTCCAGGTTCCATTACTTGCAGTGGCACAATATGATCACAGCAGCTAGATGATGGGTCACAAGAAGAAGAAAAGAGACTATCTATACAACTTACATAAGTGAAGTGTGCCTTTCTTTAATTAACCAAATGAGGTATTACAGGAATTTCCTCAGAGAAATATGGCATGACCCTCTGCAACTGCATAATGTATTTTGTTTTTTGCATTTTTAAATATATATATATATATATATATATATATATATATATATATATATATATATATATATATCTCAAACTTCAAATGGCCAAAACCAGAAGACTGAACTTTTGAAACTTTAAAAACAAAATAAAAAAATAAAAACAAATTTTGTTACGTTTTTGCAATGTGGGCATGTCCCCCTGCACCCCCCACGCCCCATGCTAAATATATATACTAACTACTAACGCTGAGATCACACCACAGTGAGGAGAACAGTAACTATCCCATTCCGCACTAATGTTTGAAACTCTGAGCGTCTGAAGGGGATCCATATATATATCTATATATATATATATATATATATATATATATATATATATATATATATATATACACACACACACACACACACACACACACACACACACACACACACACACACACACACACACACACACACACACACACACACACACACACACACACACACACACACGCTCACACACACATATGGATCCCCTTCAGATTGTTGAATGGCCAATATGTTGGACCGCGGATCATCGAGACAAAACATTGTTTTTTTAGAACATCGAGCTGTTTGCATGGAGAGCGCCATAGGGAAAAATTCCCATTCACTTCATAAGTCCAATCTTGGAGATGGTATATTTAATTAGCAAAGGGTGTGGGGGTGCAGGGGGGGCTGTTTAAGAAAAAAAAGTTTTTTTTTTCTTTAGGTTTCGATGTTCCAAGGTTTCATACATATGGTCTTGGACATATGCAGTTTGATGTTGCAACACTTCGACAAACTTAAGGAGACGTATGTGTGTGTGTGTGTGTGTGTGTGTGTGTGTGTGTGTGTGTGTGTGTGTATATATATATATATATATATATATATATATATATGTATTATTTTAATATATCTGTCAAATGAGTATGACAACTGGATGACTGCATCCCTTTTCTGGAGTGACTTGGGAGCACTGTTTGGTTAAGTGACACATGGTAGGCAAATAGAGATAGAAAGATTCAAACACTGTACCTTTGAATACAGGAAGCAGCTCATTAACAGCTCAGAATATTAATCATCTGACTCATACCTCTCAACTGCACAGATTTTTACAGAATGTCCAGATTTTTGCCTCATATTTTTGGTCTGCTTTTCATAAATTGTGGTTTTCTGGCAAATTTGTGGCAAATCATTAAACACTGAAGTTAGAAAATAATGACATAAGTTTCAGACTTCACACCCTTCAGAAAATTCATGGTCGTGCAAAACACGTTATTGTATCAACTTTCTAAGTTTGTAAGAGCAATATTTAAAAATTGTCCCTATTTTTGGGTCTTTGTCCCACTGTTATATATGGCTTTGTCCAGATTTCTTGTTCTAAGAGTTAGTGAGGTATAATTTGTGTGAACTGTCAGTCTGATTCCAGGTGCAATGAGTCAAACATTCTGTCTTATTAGATTGCCCCGCAAGTCCTTCAGAACATTAAGCTTGACTGTTCTTGACCCAGATTTATACATACAGATAACCTTCATGATTATTTTTTCAACCACTCCTATCCCCTTCATAACAGAGCCACTGATACCCATAATAACTCCTTCCTTTACCTCACCAAGATCAAAGATAAACTAACTAGAGCAGTTTTTGTTTTCTGAAAAGAGGTGTCTGACACCTTAGTTATAAACTGACTGCACTTAACTTATATTCTGACAATCATTCACAAGACAATAAATTATCATAACATGAGAACTTTTGTATGTTCAAAATTGATTAGGCAAACTCCTTCTGAAGTAGCCTAACAGTAGGAGCTCTATAAAGCTAATATATGGGATTCTTATTGTTCATTTAGTTTAGCAATTTCCTTTCTCAAGTGTAAAACAGTTATTTTATGTTTAGATTATCTGGTCTCTTTTAGAAATGGCCACTCACAATCAAGCATATATTTTCATTGTTTAATAAAATTTATACATTTATGTCTATTAATATTCCACCAGCTACTGCAAAAAAATATACCTGGAAATTTGTGAATGTAAAATTGAGATGTTCTGGGATGATATAACATTAAGAAGGCATAAATGTAAGTGATAAACCAAGCTTGGATGCCACATGTAAACTGCACCCACAATTTTGACTAAAGGTAGGCAAGCCTGGGATTTCTGAAGAGGAGCCAAGCCAGAGTCGAGCCAAGTGTCTGATTAGTCTGTTAGTGACCACTAACAGCCCAGTCAGAGCAGACAATTGGAACAGTAGCTCAGTTAAAAATTACTATGTCTGAAAGTTCAAAGCAAATTATTTAATAAAAAATATATAGCTACAACCCAATAGACACTGGCATTGCTGGCATTCACTGAAATGAATGAATGCTGCTAGTATGCTGATTTAACTTCCTAACAGCTTAAATCCAACTATCCCCTATGCCATGCCCAAGCTAAAGGTCTGCTGACAATGAAAAACAGGAAAAAAATAGCACAGCATAAAAGTACAGCACTTTGTATGCAGGAACAGGAATGTTTTCGTGGCTAGTAAAAAAATATATATTTTTTTCACCTTGTGGTCTAATGATGATTTAATGCACAGTCACTTCACCACACTTTCAAGAAATGGTCAAACAGCCCAAGGTAAAAACTAGATACACTGCCTAAATGGAACAACAAAATCCCTGTGAAATGCTGGATTTTGTGAGTTTTATGCAATAAACAATATTTCAGTTCCCTTAAAGCAGCCCACAATAATAGTAAAAAACAAACAGTATTCTTAATGACCTAAATATTTGGGTACAATGTAAATATACTGTCCCAATGGACTACACCCTTTCTGAGAAAGTACATCACCTGTTGCTGTGAAGTTGCTACAAAATATAATATTGGTAACGTTTGCTCTTTGATATATACTGCCCTCCTACAAACCTTATCAACTACAACTGCCCTTTCCTCTCATGTATTACTGTCCCCCAATTATAGCCCCCTTACTACAGTAACATGTTGCTGTTTCAGCCCACAAGAAGTCATAGCATTTTGTGTTAGCAGTGATTATATGATGACCTTGTATTTTCATGTACAAGATGCTTCCACACCCCATTCCTCCTAAATAGTAGCCCAGTTCTGTGCATATCTATGATGCTTGATGGTGAGGGAAGTGAAAGAAAAAATATACTATGATAATGTAGTAATTTCAACATATATCTTGAGCACATATACTCAGCCTCAAACATACACTAAGCACCTTTTGCTGATTCACAATTTTGAGCTAAAATCAGGGACAATTGAGAGACTGGGGCTTACCTCCCATGGAGGGAGAGGAGCCTGTTTCAGTGAGACAAAGAGTTAAAGAGAGCTTGGAAAGTACTACCAATACTAAAGACAGCATGGGCAGAATTATTTTGTGTTTCTTTGTTTTTATTGAGGTAAGCTCCAGTCTCTCAATATAAGTGGCAATATTTACAATTAATTTGGAACATTGTTGTGTAATCACTATAAGGTTTGGGACATAGCTGAGGAAAGCCTTGTGATTGCCCTTGGTTTAGGGGGCTATTTTTACCTCCACTTTGGCTTTTGTTGACTTTACTGAACTGCTGATTTGCTTATTTAGATAGGTTTTGCCCTGCCTACTGTTTGGCATCTACTTCTGCAAAGTTAAGGTTAATATCAAAGGCTGACCAGATTCACAGACTATTACAAATTAGGAGCTGTCATCAATTCCCCACAAAACACAAATATCCTCTAAGAAGGCCTGACACAGTCCAATAACTGGTGCCAGAATCATGACCTAAAAATCACTGCCAAGAAGTGCATTATAGTATTCCTTAGTAAGATGGCCACCCCTATGAACTTCCCCACTGATAATATAGCCCTGAGAGAAGATGCTAAAGTCTGGGACTTGAGAAAGCATATAGACAAAGAAATGGCATTTGACCACCATGTTTTTGTGGTGAGGAAATCATTCCATGTTGCACAATTTATAAGTACATATATTGCATCAAGGATCAAATGAATTATCGTCCTACTTTACCCTGCCTTTATGAGATAAATCAGTGAGTACAATGCCCCATTCGGTATGTACCTCATCATACATATGCAACAACTGGAATGTTCACAGAGATTTCTCACAGAAAGAATTCACGAGTTAGAAAACATGTCCTATTCAGACTGCCTCAAATGATTGTCTCTGTATTTAGTCTCCTACAGGCTGCTGAGAGGCAAAGTATGCCTAACCTACAAAACATCCTCAGATCCAGTCCTAATGGACCTGTTTCACATCCATAAAACAGCTAGCATCAGAAACATGCAAACTAGGGGCCTAAATCTCACCAGCAACATAAATAAGGTATGATGAAGCGATAGGTATTTGTCTCTAAGGCTCCCCCCTACTTTGGAACAGGCTTCGAATCCATGGGAAACAGAGTTCTTCCCTACATTTATTCAAGCTAAACCCAAAACAGTGAATTTGGAAACTACAAATTTACTTCTGGTCTAACAGCCATGTCTGTACTACAGAGAGAGGGAGCTTGTAAATGTTCGACTACCCCTGCCCAAGTATGCACACCCCCCAAAAACTCTTGGGAAGTATTACCATTTTATTTTGGGGAGCTTGGCTAGACTTAAAATGGCCCTTTAACTCATTAGCTTAGTATTTTATTATAATACTATGAATATTATTGAAACATAAAACTATGAAGTACAACTAATTCACAGAGCACAGAATGAACTGAACAGGAAACAGAATAACTAATAGACATATTATTCACTGTACAGTAATTTAAAGAGGGCACTGTTACGTCTCTAATGTCAAATTACTGAATGCAAAATGACCAAAGTCAAGAGGTAAAATATAAAAAATCTGGTAGCATATATGGCTGAAGCATGAAGTACTGAATATGTGAATGTGCAAAATATACTGAAGCATTCATTTTTAAGAATGAATTGCTACAACTTATATATAATATCAATCTCTCTGTTAACAGGAGTAGACACCAATATGATAATATCAATTTTAATACTTTTTATGGCATTATATAACTCAAATGATTCCTAGAATTTGGAATGATAAACCAGCTGATATTAGGTTGTGACATAATACTGAGTGTTTTAAAAGCAAATTTTATCATTGGATGGGAGATGATATGTTTGCGATGAGTCAATGTTCTTTATGGCCTGAGGGTCCGAACAGTGAAATAAATCTGGGAGAAACCTGTGTTAGCACCATCAGTCTGTTACCCTGCAATTCTGCAAAACTTGACAGCATGAGGTTGTAATCTCCATCAGCTTCCTTAACATTTCCCATGCATAAACTTGAAAAGGTTTAAGCTTGACAATCATACTTTGAAGAAATATAACTCACCAATTGCTGTTGTCAATGGAGAATCATTATCAGTGCAATTTGTATTAGTGTGTCAGCAATGATTATGCATTTTTGTAATTTTCAGTCAATGGGACTGTGTGTAAGACAAATTCCCCACATAGAAGGTGCAACAGATATTGCTCATGCATTTTTTTTTCATCTGGTTGAAAGTTCTTCAAATGTGTTTTGCCTGACTGAATCTACAACCAGTGTAGAATCACTTAGTTGTAGTGGACCCATTTCAGTAATATAGACAAATGTAACTATAATAGTAAATTAAGCACCAAGAAAGTTGCATGAGCTGTGGAAACCACTGTCAATAAGAAAGGCAATGAAAAAGTCAATATACATCATGCATGTTTTTTCATAAATATATTCACAGGGAATGAACTTCGGGGGTGTATGGGACAAAATAAAGTAGTGCAAAGAAAGAACAGCCACCATGAAACCATAGAAAAGTGAGCTAAAGCAGTGTACTTCACACCGGCACAGAAAAGAAGCAAAAGGTGCTGACAAAATTGTAATTTAGATTATACAAAAGAGGCTGCACAATGATGAGTTGGTATACAGAAATTGTCACAGAAAACGCACTGAACGTGAGTACTGAAAGTTGCCTAAATACTGCCAAGTAAGAAAATCAGAACACATACAAAAATCTACAAAAATATCTTAACTTAAAACAAAAATGAAAAACACTCCATGATGCCTTGACCACTCCAGCTGAATCATGGAAAACCTAAGAAGGAAAACATGTACAATGATGCCTTAAGATGCAACAGCAGCTAGTGAGGACACATTTAACCCATTTTAACTGCTAAACATTTTCAGAAGGTCTGTCTCCAGAGTACTGTTTGTTTTTTCTGGCAATTTTTGCACTTTGATTTAAAAGCCTGTATCCCAAAAATGATTCAACATACATTTATGAAACTTTTAGGGAACATTAACAATATAGTTATTTATAAAACACCATTGTACTGGACTCCTACTCTCAAAGGAGATAAAAGATCATATCTGTATATTGAATTGTAATTAAAAAAATCATTTTTCTATGACTGAACAAAAAAAATTGAAAAAAAAAACTTTAATACAGAAACACATTAGAAATAAAATCACTCTAACATGACAGGTCTATGTTTTAGCAGCTTTTATTTATTTTAGTCTGAAGAAAATTGAAAGCTATATACTTGTTTTCAGCAATTTTACAAAACATTTTAATCTGTTAATTTATAAAGGCCATTCTGGCTTGAATCTACCCTAACATCAAATGAGAATCTCTCTCTCTACTAATTCAAGATATTATGAAATTTTCATGGTAAGAGCTCTTGATAATTCCACTTTCATTTTTGATTTACAGCGCTGAATGGTTTTAACAAACTAGGCAAGAGAATCTCAGCAGGCAGGCATCTTATAGTATGCAAAAAATGCATATTTTGCATTAACATAAAATGATAGAAACATAACATCTCCTTGTAAAAGGAACGTTTTTAGCTCCAGTTTCATAAGAACACAACAGTAATATGATTCTGATACATATATGAAATGAACCAGGTGGCAAATCCAGAGTACCCACATGGCTACAGAAGACCACCGATAGTAACATAAAAAGTATTAGTGCAAATGTTTTGGAATAATACATCATGAGCCTTGGATATAAAATGCCCTTAGCTAATTGTTCCACTGGTAAAGACATTTACGCAACTTTAACTTCTTCTAATGCAGTTAGGACTTTTACTTACAACATAAGGGTTCCTCAGTAAAGAAGTACTATAGGCTCTTTCTGTACTCACCATACTGAGCAGAAGTTTACCAAAGAATTCACAAAAGACAAAAAGGCAGTAAAACTATAGGATAATGTCTTTGAAAAGCTATGCTTCTGTTACACTGAAATTTCATTACAAAATTTCCAGCTGGTAACAACAGGGTACTCAGCAACAAAACACACCTAAGACTGCAATTCATACTTGGCAGCTTTCAATGCTGCACACTTCTAAATTTGTCTCCAGAGCTTCAGACAAGTGAAAGCATGGCACTTTAATCATAATATGTTTCAAATAAAAAAAAAATTCCCAGCTGATATATATAGGATGTTTACTTTTGAAATAATGAGAACTTAGTACACATATTATCTGGAGATTAGTTTTATCTCTCCATTTGTACATAGGTCAAAATGGCCCCAAGGATTAAACTAAGCATAGTGCTAGACTGTAACATGAAAAGCAGTGTTAAACCTTGGATTTACTAACTGTACATAAAAGAGGTCATGTATAACTTCCCCAAAGGCAATTCACAAAAAAATTTCAGAAACGTCTATTAAGAAACTTAAGTAAAAAATACATGCATAATGACCCAATAGAATGTACTACTGAGCTGATATATTACCTTTGACTCTGAAGAAACACATACATAAGATGTCTATGTTGTTCTTTGACAGATATTGTTCCTCCTCCAAGTCATCCTGTGATTGCTTTTTTTTCCTTTCATACATCTACTGACACCAAAAAGTGATATCTACATTATCATTGTTCCTGAGAGGTATATGGCCCCACCCCCATGTTCATCATGGTAAATGTGTATTTAAAAATATATATTCTGCTATTTTATTTGGCTAGCAAAATTTAAAATATAAAAACATTATAATTGCAAGAGGGGAACCTTTTTGAAACTCCCAGAAGTCTCTAGTCATGTGACTTATTGACTACAGAATGCTAGGAAAACTCTGTAACAAATCACAGGTGCTTAGACTGCACATTTCTCAGTAGTATCTAGTAATATTCAAGCATGATTAGAGACTGCCAACTCATAAATCATTGATCTGCCAAGAACAACCAATGGCGGTGTTTTCTGAGTGAGCAGTCTCTAGACTTATATGAGTATGACTAGAGAATGCCATTTATGTGCACTCTAAGTGCCTATAACTGGTTGTCTTTAGCAACCTAACATTAAAAGAGACCTGCTGATCAAAATTAATGCATTTACTATGACATAACATATAGGATTTTGCAAAAAATAATTGACTGTAAATTTTAAAATGTATGTATAAAGCTATTTTAAGAAGATCTGAAATAGGTTTGCTGAGACACTGGGATATTTTTTTAAAGAAACTTTTGCACAAGACAAAATGCTTTTTTGTTAGAAAGGAGATGATGTAGGGTCTAAGAGCAGACCAATTAAAACCTCAAAAGGAATGTAGTCATTCGAGTTTTGCAATATTCTTCTTCTTATTTCGGCTTTTTCCGGTTAGGGGTCGCCACAGCAGATCATCTATCCGCTCATGATTGGCTGTGGAGTTTTACGGTGTTGAGTTGCCAGCCCGGCACCCAACCTTCCACAGAAGGCACACACACACTCACACCTAGGGCCAATTTGGAGTGTCCAATCCACCTACTACATGTCTTTGGGAGGAAACCGGAGCACCTGGAGGAAACCCACGTGACCACAGGGAGGACATGCAGACTCTGCACAGAAGGCACCCCAGCCGAGAATTGAACCAGAGAACCTCTTGCTGTGAGGCGGCAACGCTAACCGCTGCACCACAAAACCTATATATTAAGCATGCCCAACTCCTGATAAATGTTAGGCATGTGGCTGAGCTCCAAACACATATGCTATAACTTCCTATTCCCCAGAAAACAACGTTGTTTATTTGAGGAGGCATGAGTAGTAATCCAGAAAGTAGAATGCAAATCAAATGTCTCACATCTACTTAATATACTTGTTCCTATTTGTTATTAAAAAAATGATTTAGAAGAGAAACTGGAACCTAGTTTGACAAAGTCTTAATTTCCCTTGGAGTTTGGCTTATTTGCATAGTGGTAATGAGTTTTTGTTTTAATTCTGTGGCAAATAATTTTATTTAGACCAGATTATTTTAAATAAGAAATAGTCCCAAAAGTATTATTTAGCTGGTATAAAAATACTCTGTTGAAGTTGTATTCCTACTGCAGAAAGCATATTTCAACTTTTAATGTCTTTCTAGCTATAGCACTATAAGTACCTCTTATCAAAATGAATAAAAAAATTCAGCGGACAAAACTATGTGCATGGGGTTAGAGCTCACCTTCAAACACAGATTATGTTTTAGATAATGTTATTAACAATTTACCAAAGATAAGTTGTAGTAATTTCAAACTGGGGAAAGATTTCAGCAACTGTACTGTCATTTATGGCTATTTTGAGGCAGTGATATTAGCAACAGCAAATCCAAAATGTTAATATTAACATATCTCTAGAAAATCCATAGTCTGTGCTGGATGTGTAGAGGGCTTAAGTCCTGACAATGGCCTAGGCAACTCAAGTCCAATTATCAGTTCATGTGCTTGCTGCCACAGGCATGGAAGTTGGATATGCCCGTCTTGGAGGGAGGTGCGAGGAACACATGGATGAAACACATTGCTGTCTCTTCATCTCCTTTGTGTAGACCAAAAAAACATTGTGCTTAAAGCTGCATAGGGGTGTGCAGTATTGATGCCCATTGCATGTTCCACCCCTACTAACATATGAGTGTTGGGGAAGCAATGCTGCTGGTGCTACAGGTGAATTGACCTCTTTGTTGTACCACAAAGTGGTCAGAGTTAGTGAGAGTGAGTAAAAGGAGGATTAGCTGATTCCATCCATGAAGAGAAGTACTGAGGCAATTAATGGTCTGCAGCTGAGGAGAAAAAGAAAACTGTAGATGATACTTGTGACTGCTGTACTGGTCATCAGTTTGGCAACACACTCAGAAATCAACTCACCGAGCACAGTTCCATGAAGGTAAACTCCCCAGTAGCAGTTTTCCATAGGAAATCCCTAGCATTGCATTTTATAATGTTGCATCAGCAATGATTCTTTTCTTTTGGGATGAACCCTCCCCCCTTTTTTCTGTATATACAACTGAAGAAATTAAATAGCTACATTCCAGATCTTGGCTGAGGAGATTGTTACAAATCACGTGCAAAAACATTTGCATTTATTTTTTGTGTGGGGTTGATTGGTTGTTTTTTTAAGCAGTTGTGAATGACAAGTACGTTGGGGATTTGTAACCTCCAGTGTTGCAGTGGAGGCCAAATCATGGCACAGGGAGTTTTAATATTAGAAGCAGAAGTTGATAATCCTAACTGACTTTACTCTGTGGCCTTAGTGGTCTTTGGTGACTGTCAAGCCACAAAACCTGTTGTGTTTTCCAAGCCATACAGAACTACTAAAATCTGTATTACAATAAACAAATACAAACTATAAATAAGGTATAATAGTTACACAATATAAACATCAGAGTAGCAGCTAGACATTTGCAAGCCATTTCTAAGTGGAAAGCATTAGAATGAATGATGGAATAGGCAATAACCCTCAGAGAAAAGAGACTTGAATATATATGTGATATGCAAGACAATGTCAATGCAGAGAACAGGACGGGATAAATAATATTCATGTTTTACTCTTCAAAGAGTTAATTAGATCTTGGAACCCTCCAGTATTTACTGCTGCATAATTATTCAGATTGGGAATTCCCCTTCTGCAGTGAAAAAAATAGTGCATAAAAATGCAAGTTAACCAAAATCACAGTAAACTTTCACGATTTTTTAGCCTATGTTTCATGGATTACAGCATAATGAATTTTATTGAAGAATGGCACACAGGCATATTCTGTAATTACTGCTTCTCTCTGCATGAGTATTCTGCTGGGTAGTTTTAGGTTTGCAAGCTGTCTGTACATACTATCAACTTGATTCAAATGAATGGAGTCAAAAACATGTTTCCCAATAACAGTGATTTTCACTCACAATAGAGAGATGTGTGTGTGTGTGTGTGTGGGGGGGGGGTTGTGTGTGGATGTTTGTGTGGAGGCATTTTGTATATATTTGTGTGACTGTTTGTGTCTGCATGTCTGTGTGTCTTTGAGAACATCAGTATGTGCGTAGCATATCTACACAGTCAGCATTATAAGGTGAAGTTTTTTGAGCTGTTAGGAGATGTTGTGTTCAGTTGGGAATGATAACATTTCAGGTTGAGTGATGTCAAAATGGAATAAGCAGATAAAAAAGAAGAGACATTCAGTGGTTAGTGTACCTAGCAAGCTGCCCAACATTGTTTGGAGGAAGAATTGAAACCTTTGACCAACAATACCCTCTACAATAAGACAGGTGCCCTGGGGGTAATACATATAAACGAGATAACTTCAAGATATACAATCACCATTGAAAAGTGAGAAAAGAACATTTTTATGGTATACTACAGTGCACTTTGGAATGGTGGGTTGAAAAGAAAGGCTACAGATTTTTAAGACGAGCAGGGTACAGTAGTGACTGTAGTCACACAGGGGAATAGATGGTGTATAATGAAAAGACAGGGAGGATTCAATAAGGCCTACACAATCATTTTGACCATGTGCACATCACTGTGCTATGTGCACATGGCTGTGAAAGGTTTTAGATTCAGTAAACTCTGAGCAGCGGTTAGAGGGTGCACACTCACATGCAAACACAGAAACTACCATGGCCTGCAATTTAAAGCATAAGTAGCTGAATTATATGCTAAATGAGAAAATCAACACTGTGGCGCAATTCAACAAGCTGTCAAGTAACCATGTACACTCTGTGCTCATGCTGGTCATGTATTTAAAAATACAGCCATGCAAAGGGGTCTATAGGGAAAGAAGAGCAAGTAGATGTCTGTACATTTGTACAGAACAGACCCTAACATGTAACCATACCACACATTATGACATTTGCAGACATGTTGGATGCTAGAAAATTCTAATAACAATAGTCACAATTCCTTATTAAGTGCTATGTCATAAGTGCAGCTTTGCACCCCAATCCCCAAATGAACAATGTGCTCACAACTAATGTAGACAGCTAAAAGTGTAAACCCCATGAAACATAGACTCTAAAACCTGCATTCCTCTGTGCAGATGTATTTAATGAATTAATTATTTATTTATTTGACATTTGTTGACCAGGAATGTACAGCTGAGCATAAGTCTTTTTTTCAGCAGAGGCCTGGGGAGAAAAGCTCTTCTACAGAACACACTGAAAAATACAAATAATTCTACATATTGAGGCTAAACAAGCATTAAAGACAATGAATAATCTATTTAATATAGATACGTATAATATGCTAAGTAACTGTACAATTAAATAAAATTGTATAATAAGGTTGAGTAGGCAATCAGAGAAGAAGATAAGTACAAAGGGAACAGAAAGAAAGAAATTAAAATGAAGTATATCTAAGAAAAGGTAAAAACAAGCAAAGGGATACATAAAAAAGAAAAGGGATACAAGCTCTATGATGTAAAAATAAGAGAAGGGATACAAGCAAGTGAGTAGTATAGAGAAGTAGTTACGGAGAACCATGAGAATAAAGGAAAGAGAGAACAAAAAGTGTATTAAGTTAAGTAGGATATTTACAGGGACATGTCCAGGAGATCAGCCAGTAAGCTTTTAGAGCTTTTTTGAATTCATGAGCATTTGCTGTCATTCTGATGGAAATTGGTAGTTTATTCCAAGATTGGGCAATAGAATGGCTATATATATATATATATATATATATATATATATATATATATATATACATATATATATTTATTTATATATATATATATATCTCTCTATATATATATATATATATATATATATATATATATATATATATATATATATATATATATACACATACACCTGAGTAGTACCCTCCCTTGACTGTACAACATTGGGCTCCCTTTAAGTTTCCCTGCTTACAGGGTTAGCAACCATGTATATTCAGGGCCATCAGCATGGTGAAGATGCAAATAATGTCAAAACTCATTACAATTCATGAATCCCAAAATCTTGTAACTGTGTTTGTGTTGAATGCATGGCAACACTTGAGTGATGACATTAGGGTGGTGTGTCAAGTTACACTTACAGATTTGTACATGTAGGTCTGTGAAGTGTAAATGTATATGTAAGCAGTGCACAATTCACAAGTTCTGTGTCATCCTCTTTATTGTTTGTTAAGATGTATTGTATCTATCCGCATTAAGTTAAAATTTATTTTTTAATTTTTGTCCTTGTTTGCATGATGCGGTGCTTAGTGCAGCCATGGGAAACAGATCAACGAATGACAGTTTTATCGGTACTTGTCATATAATTATTTATGTGGAAACGTGTATGTGTAGGGCTCAAGTGTAGAAAGTCCTAGGTTCTACTACATGGTCTGCAACCTTCCCTACACTTTTTGAGCTGCTTGTTTGCTCAATATTACAAAATCCCTTGTATTCACCTTATTTCAGTGTCGGTACATGCAGCATCGGTGTGCGCAGAGGTTCGTAGGTGCTCACCATGCACTAACGGGCACTAACAAAGTTCATATATTCCGTAAAGGGGCAGATGTTTTCCATAGCTGCTAATTACAATATAAGCAGGTGATTTTTAATACAGCAGAGCTATTCAACAACCTATAAAATATCCATGTAACCTACCTTCTGTTTTTCCCTGCATACTTCCATACCATGGGAGTAGACACAAGGAAATTCTGGGCCTGGAATAAAATTGTCTCAACTGCTACATTTGCAAGGTAAGTCCTGAATCTAGAATGTATTCTGTCATAATATTATGGCATATCCTTGAATATCCTTGTATATCTTAACTAGGTGCAGTAATGAAGTAAATAGTGATGGATTTGTACAGAAAGTACCTTAACGTGGCAGCAGACACTTATTTTACTTATATGTATCCACTACTAAGGTTTTCTGTCTTAATTCCTCTTGTTTTTCATTGAACTTTTTGCATGATGCGCCACATAGCACATCTAACATAAGTGGATAATGGCTGTGTTTATTGGGTTTGCACAAAGCGCAGCAGACCACCTATGAAGCAGACGGACAAAAACAGTAATTGGTAAACAACAAAACCAAGGAGTATTTCAGTGCAAAAATGTCCCATATAAGCAACAAAAGCACTGAAAAGTGAAGAGACACAACTCCCAGGAGGTATAAAACACCACAATTGTGTAATATTTCCATAGCAAATACAAGACACTCGGTAAAAGAAAAAAAGACATTAAACACTTTAACGAATCACCGCATTTTTTGTCCTACTTTAGACTTCATCAGATAAAAAAAACTAACCAGAACATTAATCAAGCTTATATACCCAATTAAATTCAAACCATCCAATGACAGCAATTTTACCCAATCCAATCCATAAACCTAAAATCTCATACATAAACATCAGTGTATATTTACATATTAAAAGGCCATTCATTTTTTCATGTCTCCAAATAGAAAATCTGAAATAATGCCTTTGTAGTATAATAATAAAATCATAAAAGACTAATAAATACTTACAAGTTCAACTATAAAAGAGGGATTTAATT
The DNA here is from genome assembly GCF_019279795.1 of Protopterus annectens. Classification (NCBI taxonomy): domain Eukaryota; kingdom Metazoa; phylum Chordata; order Ceratodontiformes; family Protopteridae; genus Protopterus; species Protopterus annectens. The sequence continues at coordinate 870,135,961 of NC_056745.1, read as the reverse complement.
AAATACATATAAATATCAGTTAAAAAAATTCCAATAACACCATCCAGTGGGCAGATATAATAGTACAGTTATATATAAAAGAGCCTAATAACACATTTAAAATGCATACAAAAAGTATATGTAAAAAACATCTAATAAATATATACATGTAAATAATAAACTTTAAATACAAATCTTTGGATAAAACTATGTAGTCCTAAAAAGCCCTCTAAACATCTTAAAACCCTATAATCTTGCTGCCCTAAGTTTTAAAACTGGTGCCAGGAAAACAGCATCATTAATTCCAGGGTATCTGTTGGCCTATAATACTATTTGCCAATATAGTTCCCTGTAATCAATTTTTGTTTCCAGCATGCCACCCCCTCATGTCTTTTTTAATTTCTTCTATTACAAATAATTTATACTTAGCATAGACAAAAGTTACACTGTGTTTATACAGAGCATTTGCTTCTTTCTTGTACTGTATAGCATTCATGTATTCATAGATCCTTTCTTTCAGTTTCCCAATATAGAAAGCACTACAGGTCTCACAAATTGCAATATATAGCACCTACTGAGTATCACAATTACTATGTGATCTGCCCATTATATGCCTATCTCTTGATATAGACTTTCCATGTTACTGATATATGCGCATTGATTACACAATCCACATCTATATGTACCCTTCAGTTTCCCATTCTTCTTATTGTTATTAGTGTGGGATTCCAGTAAATCTTTAATATTCCTTCCTTTTCTAAATATAAATTTCATGAGGATGTTAAAATTCAAATTGAGATCAGATAAAGTTCCAAATTTCACCCATTCTTTTTCAAATGTACTTATAATAACACCTCAATCTCCACAGAAATCAGATATAAAAGCACCTTCATACCCTGCATTCTGTTACAATATATTTTCCAAGGGGGGGGGGGTGCCTAATCTCAATTTTAGAAGAAGTGGACACATTCCCACCACCTAGTATCAGGGCAAATCTGTTTTTTTGACCTTTAAAAACCTCTTCCTTTACGTCAGTCACCAAGTATTTTGGATAACCCCTCTCTAAGAACATAGCAGTTAAATAGTCACACTCTTCATGAAAATCACTTTCATGTGATGTTATTCTACAAATTCTTACAAATTCTCATTTTATAATGTTTTTTTTTTCTGGTGAAACAGGTGACCACTAGTATAATGCAAGAAATAATTTGAGTATCTTTTCTTTCTATGTATTTTAGACCTACACATACCTGCTTCCTTATATATATTAGCATCAAGATAAGTCATCTCATTATATTTAACCTCATGGATGAAGCTCAAAAAATGTGTAGTATCAGTAATATATTGAAAAAACTCATAAAACTTTTCTATACCATCAATCCAAAATATACATATATCATCCAGGAAGCATTGGTATAAAACCCAACTTTAACTATACTGGCTACCAGCAATATTTTTATTTTCCAATTTTGACAATACTAAATTCGCATACAATGGAGTGCATCTAGCATTCATGGCAACACCACTTTTCTGATGAAAGAATTCACCCTGAAAATAAATAAAATTATTTTTTAGTACTGCTTCCATTAGGAATAAAGATATATACAATTCATTTTCATTAAATAACCCAGAAGACCTAAGGGCATCCACAAACCATTGTAATTCCACATCATGGGGTATGGAACCAAATAAATCCACTAGATCTAGCGTTATAAATATAATGTTCTCTTGAAATAACTCTTTGTTTTATATTCTTTAAAAGGTCCCACAAGTCTTTCAAAAATGCAACTCCCCCCATCACAAGCTGTTTCAGCTTCACATCCACAAATCTGGCTAGGGGGGATATCACTGAACCTTCAGCTGCTACGATTGGGTATAGTGGGGGGGGTCCATGATATTTTTATGGACCTTGGGGAGTCCAAAAAATGGAAGGTATCCTAGGTTTATTATTATGCAAAAATTCAAACATTTGTTTGTCAATTAAACCTTCTAATAATAATTCATACAACAGGAGATAAATCCTTCTATATGCTATATTTATTTCATTGATATTCTATCATATTTAATTTCATCCTGTAGTATATCTAATATTTTAGCTTCATACATAATAGTATTCATCAATACTATCCCTCCCCCCTTGTCAGGTTTCATAACCCTAAGGTTCTTATTATTTCTCAACTCATTCAGTAATTCCCTCTCTTTGCCAGATAGATTTGGGAAACATTTGTTTTTCTTCAACTTCTCCCTTAACTCTTTTTCAACCATAACCTCAACATTTTTTAATTGTGGATGTAAAGGTGGGTTGAAAACACTATTTTTCTTTAAACCTTGGTCATCATTGGTTAAATTAATTTTATTATCAAATAGTAATTCCAAATTTTTCTTCCTGGTAAACATTTTAAGATCAATAATCAGTCTACTTATATCACATTTCACTTTCTGAACAAAATTCAGCCCCTTAGAGAATAAATTAAAATATGTTTCATCAACTTCTATATATATGTAGTTAAAAATGTTATAATTATTGTAGGTTAACTTTATTTGTTCTGTACCATTATCCCCCATTGTCCCTTGTGGTTCTGTCTTACTACCACAACCCTCACAACCTACCTCATAGGCCTCCCCCTCCATTCGTCCTGCCAATATGTTGCATATGTTTTAATCTGTATTCTCTCGCACCTTTGGAGGGGGGGTACTCTAAAGGGTCATGCATGTCTGGGGGGCTTCTATCATTACCATCACCACTATTGTGCCTTGTATCATCTTGTCCAGGCATATCATAATCCCACCTGTTTATCCATAAATTTCTCCCTGACCAGTAATTATTAAAAATCTTTAGTTTAGGATAACTAGTTTGGTTTTCGTACTCAAATCTATTCCTCTGTATTTTCCTCTTCTTACGGTTCAAAATATTAAAACATTTATTGTCTATCTGTTTCCTCAACTCAAAATATTTTCTTTTTTCATCTTCTACTGCAAATAAAAGGACATTCACAATATTCCCATTCACAATATTCCCATTTATTTCCATTAAAACATTCATTTCACAATCATTATTCTTAATAATTGCTCTCATTAAATCAAATCCCCAATTGTCAAACATTTTTAACAATTCCTTGTAGTAATTAGAACCATAATTCACATTGTTAGGAAACTTCCAAACACACAGCCTTTTAGGCACAATACACAAATGAATACATTCCTTAAGATACCTGTTGTCTATGTTTAAAGTTCTGTATCTGAATAATAAATCATTAACTTTTGAATATTCTCAGAATAAGTTAAACAGTCTTTGTCTGGAATAGAGTTCCAACCATTAAATTCAACTTTTTTAATAAGCCAATTGCCCAAATCACTCATATTATATCTATAGTCACCTTGTTCTTCTCTGTTTCCTCGTTGCTGCTCATTTCCTTCAATATTCCTTTCATTTTGTGTAAATAAATAAAATGCTTAGAAAACCATGCAGTTCACTGCATTTTGAAGAAATAACATCCCTGGAACTAGCCGCTCTGCTGACTTGTATATCCCCATGTCTGCGCATTGCTCCATGCATGTTAACTGCATTTGCCTCTTGATTTCTGGAAATAGAGGCATTAACTCTCTAATTGGTGACTAATATACAAATGGAAGTCAACAGTTCCACTAGTTGAGTAAGCTGACCTCAACTTATGTAATTCTCTATTTCTCCATTTCTATTCGTCAAACCTCCTTGGGTAGATAGCCCTTCCATCTCCATTCCAAAAACTAGTAAACAACAAAACCAAGCAGCATTTCAGTGTAAAAACATCACAAATAAGCAGCAAAAGCAATGAAAAGTGAACAGCCACAACTTCCAGGAGGTATAACCCACCACAATTGTTTAATATTTCCACTGCAAACAAAAGACACTCAGTAACAGCAAAAAAGACATTAAACGCTTTAACGAATCACCACGTTTTTCATCCTACTTTAGACTTCATCAGATAAAAGAACCTAACCAGAACATTAATCAAGCTTATATACCCAATCAAATTCAAACCATCCAATGAGAGCAATTTTACCTAATCCAATCCATAAAATTAAAATCTCATACATAAGCATCAATGTAAATTTATATATTAAAAGACCATTTTTTAATGTCTCCAAATAGAAAATCTGAAATAATGCCGTTGTAGTATAAAACTAAAATTATAAAAGACTAATAAATACTTACAAGTTCAACTATAAAAGAGGGATATCATTAAATACATAAAAAAAATCCAATTGCACCATCCAGTAGACAGATATAATAGTACATTTATATATAAAAAGTCTAATAATGCATTTAAAATGCATACAAAAAGTATGTTAAAACATCTAATAAATATATATATATATATATATATATATATATATATATATATATATATATATATAATAAACTTTAAATAAAAATCTTTGGATAAAAACTGTGTAGTCCTAAAAAGCCCTGTAAACATCTTAAAACCATATAATCTTGCTGTTGGAATGTGTCCACTTATTCTAATATTGAGAATAGGCAACCCCCTTGGAAAATATATTAGAAGGGAATGTAGGGTATGAAGATGCTTTTATATCTGATTTCTGTGGAGATTTGGGTGTTATTAGAAGTATGTTTGAAAAAGAATGGGTTCAATTTGGAACTTTATATCATCTCAGTTTGAATTTTAACAAGCCTTGAAGTTTATATTTAGAAAAGGAAGGAATATTAAGGGTTTGCTGTAATCTCACACTAATAACAATAAGAAGAATGGGAAATTGAAGGGTACATTTAGATGTGGATTGTGTAATCAATGTCCATATATCAGTAACACAGAAAGTCTATAAATTTAATCAACACATAGGCATATAATGGGCAGATCACATAGTACTTGTGATGCTTATTGGGTGGTATATATTGTAATTTGTGAGTCCTGTAGTGCTTTCTGTATTGGGAAAACTGAAAGAAAGTTAAGAAAAAGGATCTATGAACACATGAATGCTATACAGAACAAGAAAGAAGCACATGCTCTGTATAAATACAGTGTAACTTGGCCCCATGCTAAGTATAATTTTTTTTCATGATAGAAGACATTAAAAAAGATGTGAGGGGTGGCAGGGAACTACATTGGCAAATAGTATTAGGGACTACAGATACCCTGGAATTAATAATGTTGTTTCCGTGGCACCAGTTTTAAAATTTAGGGCAGCAAGATTATAGGGTTTTAAGATGTTTACAGGGCTTTCTAGGACTACACAGTTTTTATCCACAGATTTGAATACACTATATGCCTAATCCAGAAGACACCCTTGATTTTCCTGCTACCCAGGCATCATAGAATGCTACCGCAGTAAGGACATCTCTACACAAAGAAGTGTCTATGTATGTAGCCTTGAGCAATCAACTTGTAACCTAATTTACTACCTATATTTGTTAATCTGACATCCCATGTGTGCGTTAGCAGCCTATCGCAGCCCGCTTGCCACTCTCCCCCTCTAGCTTTTTAATATAGCCTAATTGTAATGTATGAAGACTACTCTAACTTTCTGTTTGCTATCTCCTTTTGCCACTAAGTCGCAGCACAGGCCATGGCAACCGCTCGCACGGCATTATTCTCCCAAAGTTTCTACCTAAAGATAGCAGTTATTTCCACTATTTCCCCCTATTTGTATAATTGCTAACTCCCTCTACCCTCCTGGACTAGCTAACCCACATTTAAATCTTGCCTACACTACTTCCATTAAAACATAGCTCTAGCCCAATCTTTATTTAAGTGTATGAGCTGCTGTTACTTATATTTTTTTACAGTCATCACCTCTTCTTGGCTCTACCCACTCTGTTCGCCCTACGGGCTCACTCCGCTCCCCTACCCTGCCCCCAATTTCCACCCACCCCCAGCACCACTACACGTATACTACCTGGCCACACACCCCTCTTAACAACCAACCAACAAACCAACAAACAATTAACACAAATCACCACACCCACACTAATTACTCTCCTTCTGCTTCAAACCCCCATTACCCCACCATGGCCCCAATACTATCTCCATTCAACTTCTTGCTGACCTACTCCATAATACCACAATCGCTTATCCCTTACATACTAACTGCTTATGAACAACAAGTGATTCATGGTTTTCACTCCATAAGAAGCCATGCTATCACACTGCCTGTACCTAATCAGCTAGAACATCTACCTACTCCCCCCATAGCTACCCCATCAAACAAACACCTCATCAATGTGATTAGAAATCGATACAGCAACCCAAAAACTAAAAAATACCAAAGCCTTCTTTTTAAGGTTCTGAAGTTAATCATTAAATCTCAAAGTAATCTTACCATGGATGGAGACATCCACCGAAACCCAGGCCCATCCTCTACCAATAACTCTAGCATCAATACTACATCATCCCCTATAAACTATACCATAAACAGGCCTCCTAACTCACTCCTGGTCAGCCATATAAATATCAAAAGCCTAAATAATAAAGTTCAACACCTCCATGCCCTACTAGATCACCTTTCTCCTGATATTCTTTGTCTCACTGAAACCTGGCTCAAACCAAGCACCTTAGATAATGAGGTCATACCACCAAGTTACAATATATTTAGACATGTCCATACTTCTAAAAAGGGAGGAGGGGTAGCTGTTCTTTACAAATCCATGCTAGAAATGACCATTGATGTCCATCAACCTATCCAAAATACTAATGCTGAAATCAATAATACTAAACTACACATCAACAAAAGCAAAAGTATATATATATTATCTGTGTATAAATCCCCCCAGGCAAAAACATACCAGTACTTGAGGATATACTAAACTGGGTGTCAAATAATTATCCTCAAGAAACCATTGTACTTGGAGATTTTAATATAGACTGGTACTCATGCTCCTCTGAACCCCCCCCCCCCACTTACCACATTAACCTTTATGGTTTCTCACAAGTCATATCCTCCCCCACCAGGATCACTAAACCTAACAATAAAGAAACTATATTAGATTGGATACTTATTAACAATCACTCACTCATGTATAAAGCCAGAACCTTGCCCGATGACATAAGCGATCACCATCTCACCTATATTATCAGGCAAAAGGCTGGAATCCACAAACAACCCACCTACAAAACAATCAGGAACAAGAAAAATTTTAACCTTAAGAATTTCCAAACAGACCTTAAACTCTGCAACTGGTCAGTACTTAAGCATCTTCCACTAGAGGAAGCTATAAAATACATTAATACTAAATTCTTATCCATCAAAAACAAGGCAATACTGGAGAACTCAATATTTAAACCACAAATAACCAATAAAAATTGCTGGAAAGTCACCAACGATAGACACCAGTAAATTAGTACTTTAATCCAGGAACCACTCCAAAATTCTTATCCATCCTAGACAGCCACACTCCAAGTTAGGACTAAAACAAAAAGTACCCCATGACTTACAGCTGCAACTAGGCAAAAAAAATCTTACTAAGAAATAAAGCTTGGGCCACTTGGTGTGCCTCAAAAAAAACTCACAGATCAACTCCATTATAGACAATTAAGGAATGACAAAAAAATTGTCACAACCGACAAAAAAAAAATACTATCACAACCTACAACAAAAACACCAGAACAAACCACATAAATTCTGGGCAACTCTAAACACACTGCTCCATCCAGGACTATCTCCCACCAGTGTCCCCTCAAGTTCCATCTCAAATTCTCCAGCAGAGGTAGCCAACTCCTTCAATAGCTTCTTTACAGAAACTATCCAAAACCTAGCCAATAACTTATCCCCCAGTGCACTAAATCCATCAGCTTCTAGACCCATTACCCAAACTACCTTCAAATTTCAACCAGTCTCAACTTCATTTATTCTTACTCTAATTAGAAAACTAAAACCAGCTACCCTTGCCACTGATCTCCTACCTGCAGACTACCTACAAAAAGCAGCTGAAGCTGTAGCCTACCCTATATCCATTATGATCAACAGAACCATATCTGAAGCTACGATTCCCACTGCCTGGAAGGTATCCCATATCATTCCACTCCACAAGGGAGGCAGTTCCACTGACCTCTCAAACTACAGACCCATAGCAATACTCTCTCCTATAGCCAAAATCCTGGAAAAATGTATCCAAAAGCAACTCCTAGCCTATCTTCTTGATAACAATCACCAGTTAAATTCACAACATGGCTTCAGACCAAACTCCAGTACCACCACTGCCCTACTATCCTTTACCAATGCCATAAATCATAACTGTAATAGCAATAAACTTTTCTCAACCATCTTCCTAGATCTTTCCAAAGCTTTCAACATGGTAAACCATCAACTTCTCCTGCAAACCCTAGAAAAAAATCTCCTTAGACACCCATGCTATACATTGGTTTAATTCACATCTGGGAGGTAGACAACAGGCAGTCCTGTGGAAAGATAACTTATCTACCCTCTTACCTATAACACTTAGAGACCCCCAAGGATCCATCTTAGGGCCCATCCTATTTTCTATATTCATTAATGACTTGCATAAAGTAATACCACACACTACCTGTATTCAACACATGGATGACTCAACCCTAATCTGTTCTGCTACAACCTCAGAAGAACTACAGATACTATCCCAAAACACATTTAGCGTAGTTGAAAATTGGCTCCTCTATCGCCGTCTCTTACTAAACCCCAAAAAAACAAACTGCTGCTGTTCTCCCAATCTCATAAGACCTCCTCTCTAACCTTCTCCAGTAAATCTAACAATGGCAATATTATCTCACGAGACCCCTCAACCAAACTACTAGGAGTTATAGTTGACAACAACCTAAAGTTTGACTTGCATATCGACCACACCATCAAAACAGTAAATAAAAAACTTGACTCTCTACATAGAATCAAACCCTTCTTTACTCCCCTAGCCAGAACTGTTCTTGCTCACACTCATCTACTATCCACGCTTCTCTATGCCTCCCCCTTATTCACCAACCTGAGTAAAACCTCCCTGAACAAGCTCACAACCTGATATAATCATATTGCCAGATTTGCCACTGCCTCTGCCTATAGGACCCATCATTGCCACAACCTCAAACTACTAACCTGGCTTGAACTACCTAACCTTCTACTAACTAACCAACTAGTAACCACCTGCAAGATTCTCTACCAGCCAGAAAGGGCACCCGATCTTAAAACTCTCATCACCCCTACCAGAACCTTAAAACTCTTCAATCCTCTAACAAAATGCTAGCTTTCACCTTCAAAGCTAACAACTCAGCTGGGGAAGCTCTGTTTATGAACTCGGTTGGTAAAATATGGAACTCTCTTCCTATGGAACTAACCTTACCACCCTCTCCAACCCAATTAAAAAAAACCTTACACAATACTTCACTATGTGATGGCTCTGTCCTTGCTCTACCCCTGACTAATTCTCACACTTTACTACTGTGCACCCAATTAGGGTCTCCTAGCAGTGTCTCTGAATCCTAACCCATATTACTCTGTACTAACATGTTGTTTAAGTGAAATCTAGAATATATTTTATGTAACCTACAAAGAAACACACAAATGTATATGAACTTTTTGAATGTTGGGCTGGGAACTTGGAAAATGACCTACAAATATATTGTATAACCTCTGTCTTGAATTATACTAAATAGTGGAATGATTTCATTATGTAAATATGTAAAATTTTCTCTGGATTGTATTTCTCTATTGTATTTTATAGTGCATTATGCTGTTCTGTCTTATGACATCTGTATAGAGCTTTTCTCCGTGGGCCTCCACTGAAAATGGACATATATACAGTCAGACCTTCCCGGTCAACAAATGTAAAATAAATAAATAAAAATAAATAAATAAAGTTTATTATTTATATGTGTATACTTATTAGATATTTTTAACATATACTTTTAGTATTCATTTTAAATGTATTATTAGAGTTTTTTTATACTTATATCTATCCACTGGATGGTGCTATTGGAATGCTTTTTTAACTAATAGTTATATGTATTTAATGAAATCCCCCTTTTATAGTTGAAATTGTAAGTATTTATTAGTCTTTTATGATTTTATTTTTATACTACAAAGGCATTATTTCAGATTTTCTGTTTGGAGACATGAAAAAATGAATGGTCTTTTAATATGTAAATTTACAGTGATGTTTATGTATGAGATTTTAATTTTATAGATTGGATTGGGTAAAATTACTGTCATTGGATGGTTTGAATTTAATCGGGTACATAAGCTTGATTAATGTTCTGGTTAGGTTCTTTTATCTTGTAAAACAAAACAGGTAGCAGCAAAGCCAACGCTCACCAATAAACAAAACAAAAATTTAATAAAATAAAATAAAATAAAGCGCTTTTCGTTTGCTACTATTAGCAAACTTCTTCAGACAGTATTACCATGTTACATTCAGGTTATATATACCTCCCCCTATTAATTAAGTAATTAGTTAATCAAATTACATTAAATTAACTTAAAAAAATTAACTTCAAAAAGAAATACTTCTCTACATTACTTGATATATACTAAATACATCCACTTACTTAAATACAATAATATTATTACAAAATACTTTAATAAAAACTTGTAAAGTTGATAAACGAAAAAGTAGTATTTATAATTAGTATTTTTTAAAAACTTTAAAACCATGTTGTTAGTTTAAATTACGTTAGTTTAAATTACCATGTGGGTCCTTAGAATTCTTATGGCCACTTTAGAACATATTTGTGTGAATTTTACAGCACAAAAGTAATATAAACCACCAATAATTACAAATTCATAACAAATATAATCATTCATTTTCCTATATTATTGAATTTTTTTAAATCATCTCTTCAAGCTTTTAAGCTTTAACACACTACTCAAACTACAATTTTCATTTATGCCTGGTAAATTGTATGCGTTGAGCTTGATCTGCCAAAATAACTCAAGTTCCTCCAATTTCAATGGTATAGGGCCACCTATTACATCTGAATTTGGTTGGTCAATCACTAAGAATTTAAAGCTATGCCCAGGGTAACATGCTATATGCTTTGCCAGGGCATTATCTTGTTTATTCATACTAATGGCATAAGAATGCTCGTATATACGATCCCGGAGTCTTCTCTCCGTCTTACCCACATAAAATGCTTGGCATCCCTGACATTGGGCCAAGTACACCACCATTCTAGTATTACAATTAGCCCTACACTTCAACTTATACTGAACATTATGTACAGAAAATCTATTAGATTCCATTACTAGTTTACAAAAATTACAATTTTGGCATTTATACATTCCAGTAATTTTTGGCTGTTTTTTCTTTTGTTGTTCATATAGTGCCTTCAAATTCATCCCTTTCCTGAAAGTAGTCCCAGGATATTCTCCCACTTTGGTTGATATATTAGGGTTACTTGCAAAAATAAACCAATTTTTTCTTAATATGCCTATACAATGGTAACTAAATATGTTATAAGTTGTAATAAACTTTGTTTCTAGTACATCAGGTGTAGCAGGGGTTCTCAAGTTTGTTGCAGGGGGGTTCCCAATGTTGTTTGATATAACTTCTTGTATGGTAACACTTCTATGTTCTATGAACTTCTAGGTTCTTTTATCTGATGAAGTCTAAAGTAGGACAAAAAATGCAGCGATTAGTTAAAGTGTTTAATGTCTTTTTTTGCTGTTACTGAATGTCTTCTGTTTTCCATGGAAATATTAAACAATTGTGGTGTTTTATACCACCTGGGAGTGGTGGCTCAACATTTTTCAGTGCTTTTGCTGATTATTTAAAAATAGTTATCGGATACATTCGATTAATGCCTCTGGCCATCATGAAAACCAGCACAGGTGGTACTGGGTTCTAGTACAGAGTGTGCAATCTTTGTTTTACTGCTGTTACATTGCAGTTTACAACAATGAAGTGCAACACAGACAACTGTTTCCTCAATATTCTTGGGACAACAGGTGTAAGTGTAGGACTGGCATGCATATGGTCCTGGGTTCGAATATACTATATGCCGTATAGTAGTATTTTTACTTATATTAGCAACATGGCTCATGTTTATGCACTGCTTACCAATGCACAAACAGGCAGAACTTGTGTGTGCATACTTTGTTTACCATTCAGCAAATCCACCGCTCACTGCACTGTGAAACTGTATATATGTTGCTTTCTTATTAGTGTTTATTGTCCATTTGCTTTGTATGACATCATACTACATGTGGAAATATTACAAATTCAGGGCACGTAAGAATACATCATATATTCAAAATGCATACATGTGTTGTCCTCCCACAACCAGTACAACCGTGGGGGCTCAGTATTTTTTACACATATATATCAACCACACTACAAAGTGTAATATATAATGTGTGCTCCCTCATGGACAGGGCCATTTGGTAATGCTAACAACCTTGCTCTGCTAAACTCCAACTATGCTCAATAAGGGTACTTGTGTTTTTACACAGCTAGGCTTCTACACACCTAAGACACACTCTACAGTTAGGCTACTTGCCTCACATAAACCTATGAATTTATGTACCTATGCAGGCCTCTCAACCTGTTGCCCCCTTATTGACTGCTGATGTCATTAAACTGCAACCATGTAAAAGTCAGACTTGTGTCATGGCGCTTACGTAAAGTACTGAGTTTTGTAGTCTGTATACTGAGGTAGTGTTCTGTTCTCACTGCAGTCAAGTGTGTGCGTGTGTGTGTGTGTGTGTGTGTGTGTGTGTGTGTGTGTGTGTGTGTGTGTGCGTGTGTGTGTTTGTGTTATTACTTGACATTACAGAGATCCTTTTACACCAGCATGTGGAACACTGATATCACCATATGCTCAACAGATAATGCTGATGTACCACCACATGCTGTACAGACAATGCTGATATAATCAGCTATATCAGATTATTGCATATACAACTATCCCACCAGGGCAAGGTTGGACACTGGCCTGGAGTCTAAGCAGATGTCACCTTAGGTTTATAAGGGGTTACTAGGCTATTGGACCTAGGGCCTTTATAAGCCTAGCCATGTTATAACATTTTTCCATTACTGACAAACTTGTATGGTTTATATTTCCAGTGTACGTGTATGATCAACATGACTGCCCTTATCCAAGGGAGACATGAGTGACACATCTGGGGTAAATTTAAAGTCTGCCATCCAGTTGTCTAAGTTAGGCTTAAAGAGCATCATTGAGAAGTTCTGTTTTACATGAATTGTGAGTCTTTTCCAGTGGTGTGGCAATCTCTGGGAGACAAATCTGTCTCTCCAGCATGTTCTGTTAATGTTGCAGGCTAGGTTAAGATCCCTTGAATCAATGAATCTTGTCCCAAGTGACATGTGGATATGTAGCATTTCCTTTAGGCTATGGTCTGAGACTGCTCTGTAGGCTAGGCGCAAGTCGCCTCTTAGCAGCCTATAAGATACAGAGAACAGTGACAGGGCCTGCAACCTGTCCTTGTAGATCATGTGTTGCAGGCCGTAAATTGTCTTAGTGAGAAAGCTTTGAGGTCTCTCCAGCTATTGCAGGTGTCTGGTGAGGTACATGCAGGAAGGAGGATTTTTGCAATCTGTTAGTTGTCTGATGAGGGATGAGTACAGAAGAGAATCAAAATACTTAGCTCTGGATGTGATGCCCTTACTTATGAGATGCACAACATAGAAGGCCTTCCTTACTACTGTGGATACATGGTGATCAAAGTTAAGGTTGCTATCACCTATTTTTCTAACTCTCTCACCACAGGATTTCAGCTAAGGGGTTACTGTTATTCTTGTAATGTGCAGGGACTTCCCTTGAGTGAAAGGGATGATAATCCATTATTTTTCATTTATTTTGAGTCTGTGGCTTTGGCACCAATCATTTGTCTTTGTAAAGCCTTTTTGCAGTATGTCAGCATATGATGATTGCACCCAGTTTGCAAACATTCATGAATATGGTAAACCACAGGCCATCTATTTTTACATGGACATCTGAGAAATACATTCTAAACAACAGGGGTCTCAGCACAGATCCCTGTGATAATCAGAGGTAACTGGTCTGCTGCTAGAACTAGAATCCCCAACTTTGACTGCATGTGTTGAGTCCGTCATCCAACTAGCTACCCATCTAGTGACCTATAGTTTAATTCCCAGCTGTGTGAGTTTATCAATGATGCCTGAGTGGGGAATTGTGCCAAAAGCCTTGGCTAAGTTAAAATAGGCTGTATGTAGTGTTTTGCCTTCATCCAGGACTTTTTTGACATTCTCAAAGAAGTCCACCAGGTTTTAATAGGCATGATCTACCCTTAATAAAGCCAGATTGTGCTGGGACAAGACTTTGAAGGTCATTTATGTCATTAAGGTGCATGATTATTCTGTCCACAGCCTGGCAGTTACTGTTGGTTAGGCTTAGAAGTCTATAGTTCTCAGGGTTGGCTGATGGACCCATTTTGTGCAAGGGAATTACTGTTGCTGTTTTCCACTTTGTTGGGACAAAGCAGCTACTTACACTGTGGTTGAAGAGACTGCCAACTGGTTCCACTAGGTCTTGTTTCTGACCATTTAGTAGGCAGGCTGGGATGTTATCCAGGCCCACAGAGGCTGTGTTTTTGGCCATGGAGATTACAGTTATGAACTGCTCTTTGGAGATACTAGGAAGAGGACTGGTGACAGGTACACTTTGGGGAATGTCTAGTGGGGACAGGGGAGGTGCAGTTTTCTCCAAACTGTCTGGTAGCAGGCTGGCAATGTCTTCTGGGTCAGTATGAGTGGTAATATCCACTATGAGCTCAGCACAAAGCTAGTCCTTCACTTTTAGATTTCTGACCTAACTAAAGAATGCCTCTTGAGTATCTTTAGCTACAGATGCTAGTTGAGGTTCAGAATTGGCTTCTGAGAACTTTACAAGATAGCTAACTTGCTTGTTCCAGGTGTGGAGTGTGTCCTTCCTCTGCTGACTCAGTTCCTTCTTGTTCTTAGACATTACTTTCTTCCACTTGTATAGCCTATTTATGCTTGATGCCCACCAGGGTGGCTTGTTTTCTGTGAGGACCTTGTTTTGATCCATTCATGTTAAGCCAACTCTATACATTTGTATATGTGTTTATACAGGCCATTTTTGTACATCTCTGTACAGCAGTCATTGTTGGTAGTGGTAGAAGGGGGGTTGCAACTACTTATGACATTGGTTAGGAGGCCATAGTTTGCTTTGGAGAAATGTTTCATCCCTTCAGCTCTTGAGTAGGTGTCAGGTATGATCATGAATTTGAATGAGACCGAATTCTGATCTGACCTGCCTGAGGGAACAACTTACAGGCATTAGTGCAGAGACCTCCTATGTTGGTGAGTACTAAGTCTAGGACATTTGAGCCCCTTGTGGGGGTGCAGGCTATCTGTTACAGAGCATGTGTATTAACAAACTCCAGGAACCTTAGGGGAGCATGTTTTTGCTCATATATGACTCCAAATTGATGGAAAGATAGTTGAAATCACACATGACCAAGGTTTTGGCTGTATAGTGACTAACTCAATTAGGTCCAAGTAGGCAAAGTGGTACTCATGGTTCATGCTGGGGGACCTGCAGTTAACAATGGTATGGAAAGGGTTTTACCTACTGTTAGTTGGACTTGGAGGAGTGCTATGGAGTTGTATTGTTTGACCAGTCTTGAGGTGCATTTGTCTTTAATGAAGATGAATACACCTCTGCCTTTGGCTCATTCATGCTCATTTTGATGTTTGAATGTGTGGAAGACATTGTAGCCTTGCATGGCCAGGCAGCTCTCTGTGGTCTTGAACCATGTATGTCTGACTACACAGATATGGGAATCTTCCAAGGTGAGGAGTGCTTCTAGTGAGTGCAGTTTCTGATTTATACTCAGTTTGACTCTAGTGGTTCTTTTACATTGGGAATTTAGTTTTTCTGACATTGCTAAAATAGGCCACTATGGGGAGGCAAATACCTTTGTCAGTAACTGAAAACCAAGATGTGACAGGTGAAGACCATCTCTGACAAAGCAGCATCTTCCCAGGCTGACAGTTACTGGATCCCCCTGGACTGACAGAAGCTAATCCAAATGTTGAAGTCAATCATGTTTTGCTTATACTGAGGCATCATCTTGGGTGAAGGTGGAATGCTGCTTATGGCTAGGGATATACCTGCCTGGGACAGATATTCTGAGAGCTCAGCCATGTCTCTCTTCATATAATACAGTGAGGTATGTCTCCAGTCATTAACTGCAACATGGACTGTGACAGAGTAATGTGGTACTTGTTGTTGAGAGACTTGAGTGCGTGCATGAGTTGATGGACCCTAGCACCTGACAGGCAGCTGAATGTGATCTTCTCCTTATCCAGCCTGGCAAAGGCGACATCTGTGTGTCTCAGTATGGAGTCACTTATGAGCAAGACGTTTGGTTTTGAGGTGTTTTGCCCGAGGGCTTATTGGCTGAGACACTGTTGCATATATAATTATGTGTAGTGGATTCTGTTGGGTCTGCAGTTTGTGTAGTAGGTTTGCGCTTGGGAGATCTCTGAATTTTAGTTAGGTTTTCAGCGAGTACCTCCGTGTATGTGAGTTTATGTGTTATGAGCTTGTTATATGCAAGAGGTGAAGTGTATGGTGGCTGACAGCATGTTTGACATCTGGTTTGTTGTTATGTGAGAGAACTGATTCCAAATTCATTGTATAGATAGAGCTCTCACATGTTGTATTAGTTTGTTTTAGCAGTAACTGGTTGTCAATATACATGAGGCAATTGCTACCTTGCCTCAGGATGCCCATGTAAATCAGGCTGCCTGGAAAAATGGTAGGAAACTCTCCATCCATTATGAAAGGTATATAATGTAGTAACTAGAGGGGAGCGGGCTAGATGGACCAGGTTTTGGTTTAAGACTAAAAAAAGTGTCTATTCTGTGGAAGGCTAATGGTAGAAAAATGTATCAATGTTTCACAATGTGCAACTGAGTTGCTCGCAGGTCAGCAGTGCAAGATCTGAGCAGCTATGATAAACTGAGTACACACCCAGACACAACACTGAAATACAAGTGAAGTTAAATTATTTTAAAAAAGTAAACAAAGGGAAAGACCAAGAGTGAGCCTTATTCCAGCAATCCCTAACTCAGATGGATTATTGGCAGCACAATTCTGCCACAAGGGTGTAGGGGACCTGTAAGAGGGTTGGTTTTAGTGCTCAAATGATAACAAACATTCTAGATTCAGCAATCCCGAATCGCACCTATGCTATAAAATGCAGAAGTACAAGTAATTCAAAGTGCAGAAAATCACAATAACAACAGAAGAAAAACAGTTTAAATAAAACAGCAATTTAGTAGAATACTCCAACAAGAATGTAGTCAACAAATCTTCCCAGTATGCAGTAAGTGGTTTGGAATATCTGGAACTCATGTGCTTAAACAAGAACTAAGACACTTTCAGAATAACTGACACAATAAGCCTTTAACTGGCAATTCCCTTAGAAGGGTGTATGCTATCCTCTCCTGCCACAAGAGTCTACACTACAAACCTTCCTAATGTAAAATAACTGGTTTGGAGGCCAAGTGCTTAAAACATAATAAAGGCACTTGGAAAAACAGGCACAATAAGCATTCAACCAACAATTCCCAGTTCAAAAGGTCAGAGGCTACCATTTCCTCACACAAGAGTGTAGACTACAAACCTTCTTAATGTAAGACAAATGGCTTGAAGCCCAAGTCCTTAAACCAAATGTGATAGGCATAGAAAAACAGTTAATTTTTAATGTGACATCAATCAGATGACAGCGACATGTCTTTTAATCTGCCCACATACATCATGTCATGGTTAATAGGACCTGTGTTATCTTGATGAGAACGCCCTGTGGTCTTCCCAGCTGCTGCAAGTGTCTGGTGAGGTTCATGCAAAAGAGAACATTATACTGTATTACTGTTATGATGAGTTTTACTACATTGCTGTCATGCAATCCTGAGATCTGAATGTGATGGCATGTCTTATGATGTGCACCATACGTATGCAATGGAAAACATTAAAGAGAAAAGTTATAAAGTAATAACACCCATTGCAGTTACTGACTTCATAACCCTGATAAGAGAATACACTATAAAGTACTGACATAATGATGCTATCAACTATATAATTTGGCAAGGCAAATATAACTTACAGGCAAAATTATCAGTTCAACAACACAAATGCAGATATACTAGGCACTAATGTAGCTATGCACTGTGTGCATCAGACATAAAGCTTTTGTATATGTGATTCCAAAAGAGAGAAAACAGGAATATGGTACAGTTATCACTACTTTCACAGGATGCTGGGGGATGTGCAGGAGGCCTAGGCTGACACAAAAGGTTTGTGAATGTGTATGAGGGAGAAAGGGAAGCAGGAAGGCAGTGTCTGTGTCTGTAGGAGCTCTTCATGTGAAATTGGTGTGTGTGAGTCTGCATGAACACAACCAAGCTCAGTGCTAGGTCTATGTCATTGTATGTCAGACAGGTGTGAGCCATGTGTGGTAGAAGTGGCAGTTCCTTGTTGTCAGCCCCAGCTATGAGAACTGGCTGTGCCAGGAGTTGCAATGGCTCCTCCACCCCAAGATCAGATGCAGTGCTACTACTGGAGCATGACTGCTATCTGCTGGACATGCTTCCTTCACAGGAACACCCAGAACAATGATGTCATGGCCTGCCATGTCTAGGTGTGGACAGCACACTCACCAGTGGACCAGTGGAAGTACAGCCACTATAGGAGCATGATCTGGCATGGCCATATTAGCTATCAGCAGATGTTGTGGCTGACCTATGTCTATAAGGATGACGTTCCCCTCCCAGAAAACATTCCATCACAGACACTGCTATTCCATCACAGCCACTGCTCATTCTATCACAGTCACCTCTTGGACCATTGCAGACAACCCTTGTTCCAACGTGTCATTCATCCAATCCAGGAAATCATTGACACGATGGAGGCAGTCATGCATGTCATACATGTCAGACTGTGCCACATCTGCAACTCTGATCATTTGTCTGGAGCACCCTACTAAATATGCATGTGCCTCTATGATGTCCCTAAACATACATGATTGACATGGGAAGAGATACCTGCACTGGGTGGAGGAAGGACAGCAGACCTCCTGTGAGCACCACCATCAACCCTCCTGCATATTGGCTATGGACACACTCAACAAGCACTGAAGCCACAGTAGCCACACTTTTCATTTCAATGCCCTCACCCTCCACCTGTCCTATATCTGTGGGCTCAGTGGACTGGGTATGCATAGGCCTACTGACTATGCCTCAGTTTCACCACCATCATCATGGCACAAGGCCCACACTCCCACTACTATGATCACCTGTAATAAAAAGGGAGAAACACAGGCATACATTAATATCTCTGCTACTATGGTGCAATATATGCTAAACAGCTAACACTGCTGCCACTTTTACAGGAAGTACAGCAATATACACAACAGGCCTAAAATGACAAATTATGATAGTTCTATAAATTGAGCTGCAGTATTGAAATAATTTTTATTGGTTTACCATCTGCAGGAGGCATACATTGCTGGATTCTTGATGTTCTTGAAATAAGTTAAGCAAGAGGTAAGGCCAACATCATCCCATTTAACATTAAGATAGGGGGTACTATATGTACTCCTCTCTATCAGCATGAAGTGTAATTTCAACAAGAGCATGTCTGACAACTCCAAACTGAGCTTATCACTGTACCAATCTTCAACCTGCCCCCCCCCAAAAAAAAATACACATGACCCAGATATTTTATTTCAATTGTTTTACTATACAACAGCATTCAAATGGTCATATAACAAAGCCTACCTGGAAGCTCTTCCTGAGACTCAGAAGGAGTGGCACTCACATCATTCACATGTTATGGGACAGTCTGCTGTGAGTTGTCCTGTTGTAGAAGATTTGCCAGGAATTCCTCACTGGGAGTGAGAGGTGGTTCTTCATCAGGCCAACCCCGGTTACCCTCTAGTCTTAGGCAACAGTAGCTGTGCACCTCCATGCAGAAGTTATATCAGTGGCCCTGTGACACACCTGCTAATAAGTCCAGCTATGGCCACCCACAGAATTTATGTTCACAATGATCTGCTGCCATAGTCTCAGCCTCTGGCCTATTGGGATGACCCTTTCTGAGAAAAAAAGCCGCATGTTGACAGACAGTGTGAACAATTATTGTATTCTCATCCTCACTGAAGGGGGTCTACACATCAATAACATTTGCAGTCCTAAAAGAGAGCAGAATGATAATGCACATAAGTATCCCGCAACTACAATGTAACTGTTACCAGATAAAATAGTTAAGGTAGGCAGTCAGTAGTGCTCACTAGAAAAACATAAAACATTCTACAGATGTGAAATACTAACAACAGGCAGGATGAAAAACAAGCATAGTAACAAGATCAACATAGCCTTGTATGTGCCATAGCAGTAACTCAACTGGGCTTCCCCCAAAAAACAGGCCATTCTAGTTTGAGACACAAAAGTAAAAGCAGAAGGCTGATTCAAAAACAACTTGAAAAACTCCAAAATCCAGCCTTGCAGTACCACTGGAGCCAATAAATGATTAAACCCCAAGCCTAAATCTGTGGAACACATTTAATAATAATTCTCTCCCAATAAAAGTTTTTTTTTTTTTAATAGGGATTGAGCGCTTTCATTTCCTATACTGGAAACTTCTTCAGATTAGAAGAAAAAACATAAAAAACAATACTGAGAAGGGAAAGACAAAGGGAAAAAAACACAAATATGAGTATGCATAACATATGAAAATGTATAAATGTCTCTCAAAAAATATCAAAAAAAAAAATATATATATATATATATATATATATATATATATATATATATATATATATATATATATATATAAAAAGTCCTGTAGAGTACATGAAACAACTTTTTCACAGCTAAGAATCAAATTTTAATACCTTGATGCTCTTATTTTTATATTTTATATTTTTTGAGATATATTTTTTGAGAGACATTTACGCATTTTTCATATGTTATGCATACACATATTTGTGTTTTTTTCACTTTGTCTTTCCCTTCTCAGTTTTGGTTTATATGTTTCATGTTTTGTATATTATTATATTTATTGACTGAGGACAGTAAATTCATGGTCACAGTGAGTGGATGTAATTTTAAATGTTCAACCAATGAGGAGTTTTGTGGCTTGATTTAAATGTTATTTTATGTGACTACTGTGATTCTGAAGAAGTTTCCAGTATAGGAAAGAAAGTGCTCAATCCTTATTGAAAAAAACTTTTATTGTGAAAGAATTATTATTAAATGTGTTCCACGGATTTAGACTTGGGTGTTTAGTCCTTTATTGGTTCTGCTGGTACTACCAGGCTGGTTTTTGGAGTTTTCCATTCTAGTTTGTGACATAACAGTAACTTTTTTTTTGCTCCCCCCAACCACAAAAGAACAGGCACATGAACCAATTTGGTAATAAAACATCTTTGATATGCTAAACGTGCTTTTCAAAGGGCCTGACCCTGAAACACATGTATCACACAGCTTTCTATTTTCCTCTGAAATGGCTAGGCAAACATGGCTATGCTGTCAGTAGACATCTAACTAATGCATACAGATAACAGTGCAAAAGGCTTTGCTTCACATTATTCATTAATATATTCCACATATGCATTATGTAAGTAACAAAATGAGAGCATTCCTGCTGGAGTTCATTACTTGTCTGTAAAGATAACTTTGGAAATATTTTGCTTTTATGAACATGTAGCAAGTATCATCTACACCATCAGTTTGGCTAGCTATGCATTTGCCTTTTTATAATGGAATAGATTATTAATGGATTCCATCTGTCTAGGCTGTGTTTCAAAGATGCTAATTACAACATAAGCAGCTGAACTGCATGTTAATCAATCTGATGGAGCTATTCAACAAGATGTAAAGCAACCATGTAGACACCACACTGGTTTTTCCTGTGGATTTCAAAAGTAGTGGCGTACAGACACAGAAAATCTACACAGACAAAATGTTAGGAGTTGCTGCTTAACTCCATGTTACATGCTGCAGGCAGTGCTGCTGCCACTGCCAATAGACCTAGGCCAAGACAGAGAAGAATTTTCAGGCCACATTTAATTTATCACAACATGCATAACATGGACATTGTAGAGTGCTACAGGGTGGACAGGAATACAATAAAGTAACCCTGTGATCTCTGCTGGCCTCAATTCAGAGCCACAGCCTTTACCTACTCATGTACTGGTTCTGTACTGCTTGCATCACAGTCAGCTCTGAACTAACACTGTGACAACTGTTGCCTTGACAAGGTAAGTCCTGAGCATGTACTGTATTGTCCTTGTATTTCATCACTTGATAGAGTAAGGAACTACAAGGTGGAAGATTTGTACAGAAATTAATGTAACGTGACAGCAGAGAGTTATTTGACTTGTATGTGTCCATTAACAAATAGTAGGCCTCAGGCTTTAAAGATTCAGACACTGATACCTCTCCAAAGTACTGATGATCATTGCATGCCCTCAGTTTTGCACCATACATTTGTAATGGGAAATCATAACAAATAGAAGTTAGAAAGTAATGAGACACATAGCAGTTTCTGGCTTCAGCACCCTCACAAGATCAAACAGGCAGCATGCAAAACAAGAAGAGTAACAAGAGCAAAATATCCTTGTTTGTGCAATAACAGTAGCTAAACCTGTGTCCACTCCCTTGAAAGAACATTATACCCTTGCATGTGTCATGACAGGAATCCACATTTACGCCCCACCCCAAAAACAGCAGTCTATGGCTGTTTGTGCCATCCAACCTTCCCTTAATTTGATGGCAATTGCATATCATAGAGTTCCCAGTTAATATTGTCACACATTTTAAGGTAAATGATATAAAGTGGCTTACACACTGCATGTGTGAGAGTACTGGTCAGATAACCAATGAATGACCAAGAAAGACTGAAATATAGGACACAGCTGTATATTTGCAAGGAATAATTCTAACAGGTTGTGTGATCGCTAAGTGTACTGCATCCAAATATATAAAATATAATACATTTACAAATAACATGTCATGTATTGATATCAGTGCACATTCAGTACCACTTGGTTGTGTGAGGAATTATGTCATGTATCTGTTGCAAAGCTTTTTGTGGGGCAAAGATGAGTAAGCTCCCCTTCCTGTTTTCTGACATTGAATTGCAGTGAGAGTAGGGATCCAGACCTATGTAGTCATATTTGATGTGTACTAACATTTTCTACTGTGTATGTCAGAGACTGATTTTCCACATTTCAACTAATTCTCCATTTTTATATTTTTCTTCATTTTTTGGGAGGCTACTGTTTGCGTGATGTGCTGCTTAGAACAATCGACTTTGGCTATACTCTTCTTATTTGCAGGTAGAATGGCAGTGCACAAACCGGATGAATGGGCCACCCAGGTGGCAGACAGGACCTAAACAGCCAAAAACATACACCAGATCCATTCAGTTAATACTATTTGTCCATCACACAAGCACATTTTCTGGCAGTGTGCACTCTCATGCAACGTGTTTGCTTGATGGTAGGCAATAAACAATGCTTTCAAATGTTGCAAAAACAGAAAGTGCACATTCCCAGTAAGCTATTTACTTGCAATTGACAGAAAAAAACATCATTCTACATTGGCCATGATGTGTGGTAGGCATGGCAGGCATTCCTGAAGAGGTTTTGAGATTCTGTGCTCAAAGATGGGGTATCCAGAAGTCCAAAATATTTGTTGGGCTCCTAGTAAATGAACATGGGCTCAGGCTTTTGCAGAGGAACTATTGTGGCCCGGATTATAAGTCAGAGGAATGGAGTAGTCTGGCCCAGGCTCTGTCTAGTCTGCCAGTATCCCCCATACTGGTGAACAATGTATGAATCACTACAGAGACCTCAGATTGAGGAAGAAGGAAACCACTCAACCACTGGACTGAGAAATGTAAGACTTGAGGCACTCCACAGATGTATAAGTATCACTTACAGAGAATACTTGTAAGAGGTAAAAGCTGTATATAGTCAGGATTGGCATGCTTTAACAGTATTTTGTTCTGATTTTTTTCTGCAGCTGTCACAGAGAATTGAATGTGTGATCCCATCTCACTACCTTGGCAAAGATGCAAGAAGCATGTGATATGTATGCATCAGAAAAGTACTGTTATTCTATCATTAAAAGTAAAGATACCTTTATTAGTTTATTATACAGCTGTATCAAATTGAGCATTAATTTCTCAACTGTAATAGGCAAGTATGCATGCATTAGTCCGGAGACCAAAACAACAGTTCACTATTACAGAATAGTCATAGGTTGTACCTTCAAAATCCACACTTCCCAAATATACAATACTGTTAAGTTTTCATCAATATTGCAATGTAATGTCAGAGCCACTGGCCTGCTGTAGACTGTAATCAGTATAATTGGAACATACATATGTGCAATATATGCACACATCAAGGATTGCTTGCTGCAATCTGTAGTACATAGTGCATCTGTTAGGAGCTGGGTAGTCTCAACAGTAAACAAGGTATTTGTTAGGAGTTGGTAGTGTTAAAAGCAAAGATAATAGTATATATATAGTCAGATAATTGTATCAAGGCTTTGTATGTCACATAAGAAGTTACTAATGCTCTCCCTTTTTTTTCACTCACCCCAACCCTATTTTCTTTTTTTTTTAATTTTTTATTTTTGTTTTATTCCTACAGCACAGTGGGGTAGGCCTGTACCATGGGATCCTCCTGCCCCAACTCCACCTGCTAAAACACCACTGCCCAGCACATCTACTACACTACATGGTAGCACCCCCTCTGCTGCCCCTGCACTACCTGGCATCTCAGGTAGTTCTGCCCTGCATGATAGGCTAGTGACTCCCTCCAGGAGCAGTGACAGACATGATGAGTTTATCACCCATGATGAACTGCCAGGGCTGGTGTGTAGGATTGTGCACCGCAGTTGGTGCATGCCTATGCTGGATGGAGACACTGCTGTCCATCATTGTATTAAATAAAACAAGGAGACACAGATGACAGACACTGCAGCCATTGGCACAGTGAGGTGACAGTGATGCCAGTCCAGTGGGTGATGACTTGATTCTGTCACCCAACTTGCCATCCATGGGTTCACGATGTCCCCACCCTCACTCCCACCATGGTGTTCACCCACATCTTGTGTCCTTTACCATTGCTGTCTATCATCGTGTTTGTCTTGTCTGCATTTGCTTCCTCACCTACCCAACTTATTGCCCACAGATATTCCTACAGCTCTTCCCCAACATTCCTCTCTCTCTCGCTCTCAAAAAAAATGTCCCATAGATAGCTCTCCATTTTGCACGTGTCTTCATGATATACATGATTCAATCCAATTCCCTATACTACAGATTGTGTTGTGGTCACCCCTCTCTCTAGAGGTGATAGTCTAAATTTAGCTAAATTTTTGCATACATGTTCATGTTTTATTCTTGAAGAAATGGATAGCTATGGTTCTTTCCTAAATCCTTCCTGCACATTCTTGCCTTCCTTTCCCTTTGTTCTTCCCCATGCTTGCTTCCCATTTCACAACTGTCCTGTCTTTCCCAAGAGGTGGGTGAACACCATGGATGAGGTGAGGGTGGGTACATCATGAACCCATGGACATCAAGTTGCATGCATAGTATCTTTTACAGTTGAGATATGCATCCTCAGTTTGATACAACTGTATTAAATATCAGATAAGTAGTCCTTAACATTTAATGCTACTAAATTATTATATAAATTATTATTATTATTGCTATACTATTTAGACAGTACCATTCTGATGCATACTTATATGCTTTTTGCATCCTTAAAAAATGCATGACATGGGACCTGACATCTGAGGCTCACTCTGCAACAGCTGTGGAAAAGAATGAACAGAACAGAACACCATTATCAATACCAGTCTTGATTATATTCAGCATTTAACTCCTACAATTACTCATTGAAATTGTTACTTACACATCTGTGGGGTGTTCCCTGTAGCAAATTCCCCAATCCAATGGTTGAGGCTGTGATGATGTGAGGTGTTGCCATCTGTGCCAGGGAGAGTGGGGCAGTGCATGTGTAACATATGCCAGTGCAGTTAGCTTGAGTTGTATAGATGCTTATGTTAAAAATGCATCAACAGTGTTATTCTAACTGATTAAATGTTTTTGTCTAAACAACAAATTCCAGAAGGGAAGAGTAGAAGTTCTTGAAATGTTTTTATAGCTTTCAGATACTGCGACAGATCTTAGCAAAACTCTGAGTGTGTATTGTACCAGAGTCAGGTGATCAAATGTGATGTTATTGTATAACCAGCCCTGAGATAAGGGAACTCTCACAGCAGTTTGTTTTTTCTTTTTTTTTTTTTTTTTGTAACCTGATATAAAGATCTATGACAGCTATTAAAGTCAGTTAGTTAGTTGAGTTCAGCTCAGTTTATTGGAAGCTATTCACCTTGCCTTGTGGACATAAGCATCTCAGCATCTAATCTTATCTTGCTGTATTAATTAAGTTAGCTAGGAAACAGTTATTCTTTAGACAGTCAGGAAACATAGTGAGATTAGTTAAGCATTGTTTTTCTGCATCTGTTTGAATCTGTGCAACTGCGTTATATTTATTTCACCTGTTATTGAAACTCTGATGTTTATTGCATTTAGATATTTAGTATTCTTGTATTTTCTCTTTTATTATCTATTATTAAATTGTTTTTAGCTTTCAATGTGGCTGGTCTTTTAGAGAATACTTTTCACATCTTGAGAGTACTTGTGCTTATTTTAGTCATGCCATGGCCACTTCGAAAAATCTTGCTACTTTGGGTACACTCTACCATTTGCATTACTATTGATTTTGTTCTGTAATTGGATACCCTTGTAAGAGCCCGAGAGTGGTTGACTAGTGGCAGCATGGTTACCTTATAGTCTGGGTAGAAGGTGTACAGCTAGGAAATCTGTACAGCCTTTCCCAGGAGTGTGCATGTGTGTGCGTGTGTGTGCGTGTGTGTGTGTGTGTGTGTGTGTGTGTGTGTGTGTGTGTGTGTGTGTGTGTGTGTGTGAAATACCCGGTGTGGGTGTGTCAGCTACTTGGAACTGGGGCACAGTGCTTCAAAGTGAGTTTTGTTTGAGATCTGGAGAGACAGAGATTCCAGTCCCATGTCTGGAACATGTTCCCTGCATGCTCTTGGGGGAAATTGTGCTTGATGCAGAGGGCTGCATCTTAAAATACTGAGTAAATCCATTCCTGTTTTAAGTGCCCATCTCTCACCAATGTCAGTGGTTAGAATAGGCTTCTTTATTACTGCCAGTGTAAAGAGAGGCCATCACATATTGTTGTCAAAGTGGTGGGATATTAATTGGATTTCAGTAGCCTGGGGCAATTGTCACTAAAGTTGTGTGTAGTCACAAAAGCCACAAGGTAAACAGTCAGAGTTTAATTTTTACAACAGTTATATTTATTTTGGTTAGTTTAGTTTAGTCAGGAAAAGCAAACAAAGACATCAACAGAGCATTATGGTATCTGGAAAAGAACCAGTTGGCCAATGTATGCAAAGCCAAAGGACTGGTGCATGCTAACCGAACTAAAGAGGAAATGATTTCAGCTTTAATCACAGCTGCAGTGTAGACCAGTAGCCAGGAGGAGAACCAGTCTGGTGATGGGGATCTGCAGCCTTCAGAAAAAGGACATTTTACCTTTTCTTCAGAGGACTTAAAAATCTTTACGGAGTTAAAGAGACTCGAATTGGAGGTTGATGAAAAGAAGAAGCAGCGTCAGCATGAACTGGAGGCCACACATTTGGAGACTGAAGAAAAGGAGAATCAGCATCAGTAAAAAACAGAGGCAAACATTTGGAGACCAAAGAGAAACTGTGATGTTTGGAGACCAAAGAGAGACTACAGCATTTGGAGAGTGAAGAAAAGGACAGACTGCTGCATTTCAAGGTTGAAGAAAATGAGAGACTCCAGCAAGTGGAGACTGCTGAAGAAGAGAAGCAATGACAACACAAAAGGGAGATGTTGACACTTCAACAGGGTCATGGAGGTTATGGGGAAGGGTATAACTAGACCCCAGATGCAGTAAAGGTCAATACATTTCTTCCACAATCTGCAGAGAGGGATGACTTTGATAGTTTTGGCCATATATTTGAAAGGCTATGCAAACAGTATAATGTTGAACAAGAGCTCTGGGTACAGTTCCTGACCCCCTTACTCCATGGTAAATCTGTAAGCATTGTTTCTAAATTGTCTGATACTGATTGTTTAAACTATGATAGTGTAAAACAATGTTTATTGTACTGTTATAAGTTAACACCTGAAGCTTACAGAAAAAAAAAAGTTTTGTGAGCATAGACGCAAGGCAGATGAAAGCGTATGTCATTATATTGCAGAGTTAAGCACTTATTTTCATAGGTGGGTGAGTGGTTGTCAGTTCACCACTTTTGAAAGGCTGGTAGTCCTTTTGTTGAGGGAACAAGCTCTTAGTACTTTTCCTGAGAACATGAGAATCTGGTTGGCATATCAGGAGTGTATCTCTGCAGATAACCTGAAGAGATAAGGGGATTTCTACTTAGCAAGCAGGGCATCACTGCACAAGAAGGGGACACCCAGTGCTGCACATAGTTATAAGGGAACCCATGGTGGGCAGCCTAAATCAACCCAGCAGAGTCTACCAGTAACAGGAGAAGCCTCTAGTTCAGGTACACAGCCAGGATCAGGAGTTAGATGTTTTAAATGTAACCAGAGGGACCATGTGGCAAGCAAATGTCCACTGAAGCAAGGTGAGGACCAAAAGGTGAGGGAGTCATCAAATGGGAATAACAGCATGCCAGTAATAAGTTGTCTGGAGAAAACAGGGGTACCAAACTATGACATTAGTTTGTATCCTCTCTTAGTAGATGGAAGACAGGCCACTGCTAAGGGAGACACAGTCTCTGACATAATCATTATGAAGCCTTCAGTGTTAAAGAGGAGCAGTCGTTGCTTGGCCAGTCCACTCCAATCAGAGCTTTAGGATGGATCCCATTCCAAATACCTTTGGCCAAGGTTCACCTTGTCTAGGAGGGTAGAAAAGGAAGCAAGCAGGTAGCTGTTTCTGAGGATTGACTGCAGATGTCTTGAAAGAATATGATTTTGATAATGCAGTACCTTGTGGGCATGCAGTTACATGCAGTCAGGCTTGGAGACAGGCATGTAGGCCTGGCAGCCTGTGGGAGACCCAGACTGACCCCACATCTGAAGCTGGGGCTGTTAATGTGGCTATTTCAGGGAGAGAGCTACCTTGTGGCAGTGAGCCTGAAAGTGAGCCACAGCTGGTGGTAGGTACTGATGACTGCAAGGACAGAGAAGAGTGGTAGTACCAGGCTGACAGTGAGACACCACTGTCAGAAGATGCTACACTTCCTGTGGTAAGGGAGCTGGGAGGGGTCAAAAAGTTTGAGTTAAGTCAGGCTCAGCTTTTGGACTCTACCTTATGAGGCCTGAGTGGGGTGACCAAGGAAACATCTGATGCTCAAGGAAAAGGGTAGTCTGTATACTGGAACAAAGAATAATTTATAGAACCCCTGAGGGAGGGCTAAAGGGTGAGGTAATACAGCAGTTGTTAGTGACCAGAGTTTACTGTCTGGCACTTCTAGCCATAGCCCATGATATTCCTTTTGCACATCACATGGACATAAAGCATACCAAGAGATGTATTGTGCAGAACTTTTATTGGCCTGGGATTTCAATGGAATTAACAGGGTACTGCAGGACCTGTAAGCATTGCCAAAAGGTAGGCAATGTAGGGGACAAGGCCAAGCTCCATTGATGCCTTTGCCTGTGATTGAGGTGCCATTTCAGAGGGTGGCTGTGGATATTGTGGAGCCTCTGGGTACCCCAAGTTCCACAAGGAAGAAGTATATACTTGTGGTATTAGATTATGCTACTAGATACCCTGTGGCAGGCTCTGTCCTCCATCGAGGCAGAGAAGGTAGCAAATGCTTTACTCGAAATTTTCAGCAGGGTAGTATTTCTGAGAGAAATATTAACAGACAGAGGTGCTAATTTCATGTTAGACCTGATGCCTTGTCTGTGGAAGCATTGTTGGATGAAGCACCTAAAGACCACCCTCCTACTGACCCCAGACAAATGGTTTTTGGAGAGGTTAAACTCTACACTAAAGACCAAGCTACAGGCATTTGTAGACCAGTTTAGGAAAGAGAGTGGGACAAATATTTGCCCCATCTGCTGTTTTCATACAAAGAGGTACCTCAGGAATCCATATATGGGCATAGGGTAAGGGGACCTTTAGATTCGATACCTGATGAGTGGGAGGATGAGTGTGAAAGCCACAAGGAGTCTGTTGTGGCATATATCCTAAACCTCAGGAAAAATCATAGGGAGCTCATGGGCTAGGCCCAGGAGAACCTGACAGGAGCCCAAGAGCAGAAAAAGCTCTAGTGTGACAGGAACACTCGAGCCCAAGAGTATGCTGTGGAACATCATGTTATGGTGCTCATTCCTGTCAGACATAATAAGCTGCAGGCAGCTTGACAGGGACCATTTGAAGTGGTAAGGAAGGTCAGTTATGTTAATTACATGGTAAACCTGCTAGGCAGGAGGCAGGGGCATACATTTTACTATGTTAACAAGATGAAGCATGAGCATATCAGGGAGGCCCTGGGCACACTGCAAAGGGCAGATTTGACCATTAAGCCCACTTAGTGTCAGTTGGATATGGCAGAGGTCTCCTACCCGAGACATAAAGTGGTAAGTGGTAAGATTAGGATAGAACCTGCCAAAGTGGAAGCTATTCGGGTGTGGCCTGCCCCTGTTTCCCAAAAGCAGGTGAGGCCATTCATGGGGACAGTGGGGTACTATAGAATGTTTGTTCCCAATTATAGTACAATAGCTGCATCCCATAGACCTGACAAGGAAAAACAGGCAAAGTAAGGTAGTAAGGACCCCCAGCTTGTGAGTAGGCACTACAAAAGCTTAAAGGAGCTTTGGGAGGACTCCTCCCTGTGTTAGCCAGTCCAGATTACAGCAAATAATTTATTGTGTAGGTGGATGCTTCAGACTATGGGAGCTGTACTCATCCAAGTTTTCTCAGAGGAAGAAGAGCACCCAGTTGTATATCAAAGCCATAGTCTCCAACCCACGGAGGAATGTTATGCAGCTGTAGAAAAAGAATGTCTAGCCATTGTATGGGCACTGCAGAAACTTCATCCTTATCTGTATGGAAGGAAATTCATTGTAGTTACAGACCACAATCCCTTAACATGGCTACATAGAGTCAGCCAACAGAATGACAAGTTATTAAGGTGGAGCCTAGGGTTGTAGGTAAATAATATGACAGTACAGCATGGTAGTGGGGTCAGCAATGTAAGTGCAGATGGACTCTCAAGACAGAGTATAGGTTAATGTGTTCCCAGAGAGGCCCATTTCTCTCAAGCAATGGGTTTCCAGGGTCACTTGAAAAACTAGCTTGAGTCTTCAAGGGGGGGGGGTACATGTGCATGTGTAACATATGAAAGCATAGCTAGCTGGAGTTTTGTAAATAATTTGTTGTCATTTGAATATCACATTGACTTGTACAGATGCTTGTGTTAATAATGTATCAACAGTGTTATTATAACTGATTAGATGTTTATACTTAAGCAAAGAATTCTGGAAGGGAAGAGTATACATTTTTGTGATTGTTCTATACCTTACAGGTACTGCAGCAGATCTTAGCAAAGCTCTGAGTGTGTATTCTACCAGAGTCAGGTGATCAAATGGGATGTCATTCTATAACACCAAAAATACAGAACAGATGGAAGAGGCACAAATCCGTAATCCACACAAATTCCTTTATTAAAACGACTCTTCAGTCCAATAAAATGCGGAAACAATAAGTTTGACTATACAGTCCACTAACGCGATTACACCAGCACTGCGTTTTCGTTTAAACCACTTCATCAGATGGAGACAAATGCATACCTACACAAAAACCACTCCTTATATATTCATCAAAATAATTAAACAATTAGTTAATTAAAGGGAACAAGATACTTAAACATTTAAAGGGGTAAGACTTATAATGCATACAACACATACATTAAAATATATTATAATGGATTCCCCCCACACTGACCTGATACATTAATGGATTAATAAATTAATAAATTAATATTATTATCAAAATTTAATAAAAACTTTATAATAACTTAATCTAATAAAACAAACTAAATTCTTTAATACAACCAGCAAAAGCATTACAGCTTGTGGTATCCTATACTACCAACACTTTATAATGTAAACTGATTTTAATACACATTTAAAATAAGATAAATATAGAAAAAAATAATAAATAAAAAAACATAAAATGTAAACACTTAAAGCTTAGCTGATCTCAGCTTGAGTACATGTGCTAAAGAGATGGCATCATTTAGACCTGGAGGTTTATTCGCCTCCAAGAAAAGCTGCCACAACAGCTCTTTATACTCAATCGAAGTTTCCCATAGCCCACCTCTTACATCCTTTTCCACTACTTCCAACACAAAGAAGCTAAATTTAGCTTCCTGGCAAATTAATTTATGTCGGTATAAAGCATTATTAGTACATTTTGTTTTTATCTCATAGTAATGCTCATAAATTCTATTTTTTAACTTTCTTTCCGATTTCCCTATATAAAATGCATCACAATGATCCCACAAACCTAAATAAACTATCCCAGAGGTGTGACAGTTCACAAAATATTTGCTCTGGATCAGTCTGTCCCTGCTCTCTAAAAAATTGTTTGCTTAGTACAAATAAATGGGCATTGGGAACACCTTCCACATTTAAAGGTTCCTAGTTTCCTTCCTTAACTTTTTCATACCATATTTACCCTCCAGAATAGTCTTTAAGCTTTTGCCCTTCTATATGTACATTTCAAAGGTTCTTCAAAGATACATTTCAAATCCGAAATCTGACCAAACCTACACCATTCTTCCTCCAAAATCTTCCTAATTCTAGGTGCACTACCATTATAATCAACTACAAAATTGCCTGTACCCTCACTGTTAAGCTTTGTAGATTTCATCTCATTCAAGACAAAATTTGAACCCAAAATGGGTTTAAATTTGTCATATCTACCTTCCCTAACTTCTCTTTCTATAGGCTCAATAAGATCTTTAGGGTAGCCTCGATCCATAAACATATTGTGCAAAATCTTACATTCATCCTCAAAATCACTCTCCCTTGATGTCATATGGCTACCCCTCACATATTGTCCCTTAACAATACCTTTTTTCTGATGGTAAGAGTGAGCACTATTAAAAGCCAAATAAGAATTCAAAAATGTTGGCTTTCTAAAAATCTTAGAATAAAAACAACCCTCACTTTTGCCTATAGAAATATCCAAATAATTAAAAAATTCTTTATCCTTATTATAAGTAAATTTAAATAAATCAGTGGACTCTGAGATATACTTAAAAAAATTCTAAAAATTCATCCATCGTGCCCACCCATAAAAAGCACATATCATCCAAGAAACGCTTGTAAAATTTCCAATTATGGGCATATTTTGAATTAATAATAAATTTTTCTTCCCAAGCTGTTAAAATAATATTAACATATGTGGGGGCACATCTTGCACCCATCCCTACTCCCTGAATCTGCTTAAAAAAATCTCCTTCATAATGAATAAAGTTGTTGTTTAAAACTAATTCCATAAAAACTAGGATCAAATAAAATTCATTATTATTAAATTTACCATAATTTATCAGGGCTTCTTCAAACCACATCATCCCCTCATTATGGGGTATAGATGAAAAAAGGTCCACTATATCAATAGTTATAAAAGTAATATTGTCATCATACAAATCCTGAGTTATACTACGCAAGAGGTCCCAAGAGTCTTTAACAGTCCCCTGGCCTGCCATAGATAAAGACTTTAGCTTTACATCCAACCATCTCGCCAGTGGTGCAGTAACTGAGCCCTCCAAAGCAACAATAGGTCTCAAAGGGGGGTCTTCCAAGTCTTTATGTACTTTTGGTATCCCAAAAATAGAGGGGACCTTAGGTTTCTCAACATGAAGGTATTTAAAAGTTTCAACATCAATAGAGCGTTCCATAAGCAAGTCATTTAAAACCACATATATATTTTTATTACCTATATTAATCTCATTTAAAGAGGCTCTGACATATTTGTCTAAATCATCTAAAATTTCCATCATCTTAGCTTCATATAAAATATTATAAAGTTATTTTTAAGAAAGAAAAATTTAGAACTGTTTTTTCAGGGACATGCTAGTACTGGGGAGAAATGTGAGGTTTTGAAAAGGAAAAGTTTGTTCAACCCACCTTTACACCCACAATTAAGAAATTTTGAGGCCTTAATGGAGAGTAGATTTAGAGCTGAGCTCCCAAGGAACAATATTACATATAACCTTACTAAGGAAGAATATGGGTTATTAAAGGAATTTAGGGAGGACACTACAGTGAGAGTTATGAAACCAGATAAAGGTGGAGGTTCTGTTATTATGGATAATATTTTATATGAAGCTAAGATGATGGAAATTTTAGATGATTTAGACAAATATGTCAGAGCCTCTTTAAATGAGATTAATATAGGTAATAAAAAAATATATGTGGTTTTAAATGACTTGCTTATGGAACGCTCTATTGATGTTGAAACTTTTAAATACCTTCATGTTGAGAAACCTAAGGTCCCCTCTATTTTTGGGATACCAAAAGTACATAAAGACTTGGAAGAACCCCCTTTGAGACCTATAGTTGCTTCGGAGGGCTCAGTTACTGCAACACTGGCGAGATGGTTGGATGTAAAGCTAAAGTCTTTATCTATGGGAGGCCAGGGGACTGTTAAAGACTCTTGGGACCTCTTGCGTAGTATAACTCAGGATTTGTATGATGACAATATTACTTTTATAACTATTGATATAGTGGACCTTTTTTCATCTATACCCCATAATGAGGGGATGATGTGGTTTGAAGAAGCCCTGATAAATTATGGTAAATTTAATAATAATGAATTTTATTTGATCCTAGTTTTTATTGAATTAGTTTTAAACAACAACTTTATTCATTATGAGGGAGATTTTTTTAAGCAGATTCAGGGAGTAGGGATGAGTGCAAGATGTGCCCCCACATATGTTAATATTATTTTAACAGCTTGGGAAGAAAAATGTATTATTAATTCAAAATATGCCCATAATTGGAAATTTTACAAGCGTTTCTTGGATGATATGTGCTTTTTATGGGTGGGCACGATGGATGAATTTTTAGAATTTTTTAAGTATATCTCAGAGTCCACTGATTTTTTAAAATTTACTTATAATAAGGATAAAGAATTTTTTAATTATTTGGATATTTCTATAGGCAAAAGTGAGGGTTGTTTTTATTCTAAGATTTTTAGAAAGCCAACATTTTCGAATTCTTATTTGGCTTTTAATAGTGCTCACCCTTACCATCAGAAAAAAGGTATTGTTAAGGGACAATATGTGAGGGGTAGCCGTATGACATCAAGGGAGAGTGATTTTGAGGATGAATGTAAGATTTTGCACAATATGTTTATGGATCGAGGCTACCCTAAAGATCTTATTGAGCCTATAGAAAGAGAAGTTATTGAAGGTAGATATGACAAATTTAAACCCATTTTGGGTTCAAATTTTGTCTTGAATGAGATGAAATATACAAAGCTTAACAGTGAGGGTACAGGCAATTTTGTAGTTGATTATAATGGTAGTGCACCTAGAATTAGGAAGATTTTGGAGGAAGAATGGTGTAGGTTTGGTCAGATTTCGGATTTGAAATGTATCTTTGAAGAACCTTTGAAATGTACATATAGAAGGGGCAAAAGCTTAAAGACTATTCTGGAGGGTAAATATGGTATGAAAAAAGTTAAGGAAGGGAAACTAGGAACCTTTAAAGGTGGAAGGTGTTCCCAATGCCCATTTATTTGTACTAAGCAAACATTTTTTTTAGAGAGCAGGGACAGACTGATCCAGAGCAAATATTTTGCGAACTGTCACACCTCTGGGATAGTTTATTTAGATTTGTGTGATCATTGTGATGCATTTTATATAGGGAAATCGGAAAGAAAGTTAAAAAATAGAATTTATGAGCATTACTATGAGATAAAAACAAAATGTACTAATAATGCTTTATACCGACATAAATTAATTTGCCAGGAAGCTAAATTTAGCTTCTTTGTGTTGGAAGTAGTGGAAAAGAATGTAAGAGGTGGGCTATGGGAAACTTCGATTGAGTATAAAGAGCTGTTGTGGCAGCTTTCCTTGGAGGCGAATAAACCTCCAGGTCTAAATGATGCCATCTCTTTAGCACCTGTACTCAAGCTGAGATCAGCTAAGCTTTAAGTGTTTTCATTTTATGTTTTTTTATTTATTATTTTTTTCTATATTTATCTTATTTTAAATGTGTATTAAAATCAGTTTACATTATAAAGTGTTGGTAGTATAGGATACCACAAGCTGTAATGCTTTTGCTGGTTGTAGTAAAGAATTTAGTTTGTTTTATTAGATTAAGTTATTATAAAGTTTTTATTAAATTTTGATAATAATATTAATTTATTAATTTATTAATCCATTAATGTATCAGGTCAGTGTGGGGGGAATCCATTATAATATATTTTAATGCATGTGTTGTATGCATGATAAGTCTTACCTCTTTAAATGTTTAAGTATCTTGTTCCCTTTAATTATCTAATTGTTTAATTATTTTGATGAATATATAAGGAGTGGTTTTTGTGTAGGTATGCATTTGTCTCCATCTGATGAAGTGGTTTAAACGAAAACGCAGTGCTGGTGTAATCGCGTTAGTGGACTGTATAGTCAAACTTATTGTTTCTGCGTTTTATTGGACTGAAGAGTCGTTTTAATAAAGGAATTCATGTGGATTATGGATTTGTGCCTCTTCCATCTGTTCTGTATTTTTGGTGTTTTGGTGAACATTGGAACAGTGATTCTTTTTGGTTTGTGTTGATGTCATTCTATAACCAACACTGAGAACATTGAATTCTCACAGTAATTTGTTTTGTTTTGCTTTCCTAGGAACCTGATATAAAGATCTATGACAGTTTTCACAGTCAGTTAATTAGTTAGTTAATTAATTAAGTTCAGTTCATTTCAGTTTGTTGGAAGCTATTCACCTTGCCTTGTGGAAGTAAGCATTTCAGCATCTAATCTTGCCTTGTTATATTAATTAAGTTAGCTAGGGAACAGTTATTCTTTAGACAGTCAGGAAATGCAGTGAGATTAGTTAAGTATTGTTTTTTCCTGCAGCTGTTTGAATCTGTCCAACTGTTTTATTTTTATTTCTCCTGTGACTGAAACTCTGGTATTTATTGTACTTAGGTATTTAGTATTTTAATGTTTTCTATTTTATTATTTATTATTAAATATGTTTATGCCTTTCATTGTTCTGGTCTTTTAGGGAATACTTTTAACATCTTGATAGTACTTGTGCTTATTTTAGTGATGCCGTGGCCACTCCAAAAAGCCTTGCTGTTTTTGTTACACTCTACCATTTACATTAGTATTGATTTTACTCAGTATAACTGGATACCTTTAAGAGCCTGAGAGTGGTTGACTGGTGGCAGCATGGTTACCTTATAGTCTGGGATGAAGGGGTACAGCTAGTACATTTGTACCAGCCTTTCCCAGGAGTGTGTGTGTGTGTGTGTGTGTGTGTGTGTGTGTGTGTGTGTGTGTGTGTGTGTGTGTGTGTGTGTGTGTGTGTGTGTGTGTGAAAATCAAATAATGGGTGTGTCAGCTACTTAGAACTGGGGCACAGTGCTTCAAAGTGAGTCTTGTATGGGATCTGGAGAGACAGTCCAGTCCCAGGTCTGAAGCTTGTTCCCTGTGTGCTCTTGAGGGAAATGTTGCTTGATGCAGAGGGCTGGATATTAAAATACTGTGAAAATCCATTCCTGTTTTTATTGACCATCTGTCACTGGTGTCGGTGGTGAGGATTGAGACTCCTTGATTACTGGCCCGAGGTGGAGAGGCTATCACAGACAGTATCCCACCTTCTCCTCTGGAGGTCATCAAACTGATGTCTGCATTGCTTACCAGTGTGTGGGATACATGTAGCACTAAAGCCCTGGCAATATCATTTCAGGATTCAGACTTCTATTCTGAATCTGAAAAGTCCCTCTGCAGCAATTGGGGCCAATGCTCCTTAACTCAGAGTCCAACAAAAACTTTGGACTGCTGGACACCCCACCTCTGCACCTGAAAGCTCACTGCCTCACCAGCAACTCCTGACATGCCTGCTATACTTCAAGCTCAATGTTTAATGAGCATTTCTCACCAATTGCATTTTATATGCTGATATTTCCCTGCTTATTGCACATCTTGATCTTGCTGAGATGTGCACATTTTCATTTTGCAACATTTGAACACATTGTGCATTGCTTAGCATTGCAGAAACACAGTAGGTGAGGGTGCGCACTGCCAGGAACCATGATTGTGCAAAGGTAAGTGATGAACAACAGTGGCAAGCACTGCAACTTCAAGATTATTTAGTAGACAGGCACTTGTGTAAATGTACTAATCAAATGTCTCATGTCTATGGTTCTCCTACAGTTACAGCTATTATAGCAAGAAGGTTGAGAAAGCAGGTGTGTATGTTGCACTTCATTGCTATAATCTGCAATCTCACAACAGGAAAAGAAAATTTGCACACCCTATACTAGAACACCAGACAATCTGCACTCCACTCCTACACTTAACACCTGCTGCCATGGGATTTAGTGAGATGATATCCCCTATCTTAGTAGTTACTGTAACATTCTTGCTGTTAATTGTAGCACAACATTGCCTAATCTGTTTGCGTGATGCACAATATTATTAATTGAATGTATTCGGTTTATGGTTGAGGCTGTCTGGGTCCTGTCTACAACCTGGGTGGTCCATTCCTCCATGTTGTGTGCTGCTGCACTTCATTCAAACCAGGTGAGCATAGCTAATCATTCTGTTACCTAGCAGCGCAACGCGCAAACACTTGCCTAAAAAAAAGTTTGCAGCATATTATTGGGCTGTTCCTTGTAAAATGTGTGGTATACTGGAAAATCACTGAAGATTGAAGTCAATACATAATAACAAAAATTTCAGTTTTGTATTTCATATCCTTCAGAACATGCATGCTAACACAAATCCTATTTTTCTACTTACTTTATACAGTTATCAGACCAATATAGTAAATCTGTCTCTATTTTTGGCCCTTTGTCCTCCCATTAGATTAGTGTTTGTCCAGATTTCTTGCACTGAAAGGTTGGGTGGTATGATTCATATTCTCAGTCTACAAGTTTCGTGGCTAGCAACACTGGTGTGAGTTGCAAAACTGTGCTTACTCATGCTACGCATCATTAATATGGTACAGTTGTACAGCAGTAGCATTGTCGCCTCACAGCAAGAGGTGCTCTGGTTTGATTCTCGGCCGGGGTGCCTTCTGTATGGAGTCTGCATGTCCTCCCTGCATTTGTGTGGGTTTCCTCCCACATTACAAACACATGCATCTAGAGCATTTCTCTCTGGGCCTCTACTGAAAACTGGCTTGTTCCAAGTCAGACTTTCCCGGTTAACAAATGTTAGATAAATAAAAATAAAATATTCATGGCATGATGCAATGAGATGACCACTATAGCATATGCATAAACACTCAGTGTAGGCTGTGTGAGGAATTTACACAGAGTTTATTCAATCCTGCAGACAGAATCTTTTTTTAAATTTTAGTCACCTGAGAAATGTCACTAGTTT
This sequence comes from Protopterus annectens, assembly GCF_019279795.1. Classification (NCBI taxonomy): domain Eukaryota; kingdom Metazoa; phylum Chordata; order Ceratodontiformes; family Protopteridae; genus Protopterus; species Protopterus annectens. The sequence goes on along the minus strand of NC_056745.1, from coordinate 870,096,321 downwards.
CCATCAGATTTTTGGTATAAGGCCATCCAGTAACCATTCCTCTCATCTGTCCAGATTTTCACAGAATGTCTAGATTTTTGTCTCATATCTTTGGTCTTTTCCTTTAAAATTTCGTGATTTTTCTGGAAAATCACTGAGGATAGAAGTCATTAAATAATGCCATACATTTGAGTTTCAGATGTCATATCCTTCAGAAAATGTATTTATACACAGAACCTGTTATTCTAGCAACTTTCTAAGTTTATATCAGCAATATTTAAAATTTGTCTCCATTTTGGGCTCTTTGTCCCCTCATTATTTTAAGCTTTGTCCAGATTTCTTGTGTTAAGAGGTTGAGAGCTATGCCAGTAACTGTCATAGGCGTAAAGTTAAATTAAGTTTTTTTTTTTTACTGTAAACATCTGTTTAAGATTAGGCCTTGTTTGGAATGAGTTCAGATTGAGAAAGGTAGTCTAAAGTGCATGTAGAAATGAAGGACAATAGTGTCTAACCTAAGTATTTTCATTGAATATTAACTATTTTTTTTGCATATCAGCTAGAGATAATCAAATTTCCAAATATGCCTTCAGACACAAGATGTTATAATTTGTTATGCTGTTTTTACATGCAACCTACTTCATGGAATGTTGATTAATTATTACATGAAATTGTAATAGTATCTGCAACACTTCTAAAAGTAAACATATGCAGAGTTTCTGTAAATCAGTGATGAATATTCCCTGTGTAAAATTCCTTAAGGCAGCTGTCATCTGATAATAGAAAGATGAATAGTCATTTGGTGCAATCAGCTGGCAACTCTAGCTTTAGAGGGGACACCTTAATTATCAAAAAATTTACTTCACTGCTAATTTAATTGAATATCTAACAATGATGGCTGCTTCTGAATGAATTCTTTGAACCTCCTAATAGTCCATTTACTCTGATAATGAAGCAGCGTCTGCCCTTCACTACCACATCACTTGCAGAGTCAGTAAAATATTATTCTCTCCAATGACCTGAAGATGGTGTATGTTCTATCCCCTAACAAAATATGTGTCTCTTTGTTAAATCCAAAAGTATCTAATTGTGTTTCAGAAACCGATACCCACTTTTGGTTTGATAGTTCCAGTATGAACATGTAACAGAAGAAAATGTTATACAGTTTCTCTGCAAGACATGATTCATGTCTATCTCTAGACTTAATTATCAATATCATAATATCCATATGTCAGAACATGTTAATGTAACCTAAGCATTTCACTGCCAGTCTATCAGTTATAATCAATGTTTTATTTATTCAAGACATATTTGTTCTAAAATGTGGCATTTGCCTTCTGAAATAACAATATCACCCACATACCACAGAAAGAAAGTGATAATAAGCATCAAGATATGAATACTCACTTTTTCATGAAATAGTCAGAGGTCTGAACTATAAAACGTCTGTCCATGTTTATGGGTAAAATTCACAACTGAATGATACTGGAGCAAAAATGAGAGCATTATCTACACTATGCATATTAAATGAAGCATGCCGAACTTGTGTTCAAACATAACGATGACTTACCTTTTCATGAAAGCAACATGAGAGGGTTTTTTTTCTTCAAATGAAAGTGAGAATGCATCTCTATTTCTGACCAAAACTTTAAAGAGTTTTAAAGTCATAAATTATTATTTTTTAGATTGTGTTGGAAGATATTATGAGCAAATCTGAGATTCGTAAACATATGAGAGTGCTTAGGAAAATGGGTGTTATACCCTAAATTCCTAGATAACCCTAGTCCACCTGCTCAATATCTTAATAATTACATGGGCATTCCCTCACAAATAAAATTAGAGCTAATATAGGTGAACTAACTCTCTTTTTTGAAGTAGAAAATACTGTTTCTAAACCCTAAAAGTGTAGGATTTTGTCTTCCTTTTATTAAACATTCTGCTCTGAACATGATCATATTCTTCAGAAATTGTATAATTTATGTCAGAATGTGGGTTTATGGATTTTTAATTTAATCAATCTAAATAAATTGTTGTTCTTTTTCTGCTTCATTCTTTCTGGCTACCCCAGTGCTCCTTTCAGTGTCTTTGTCTATTAGCCTCTCCTGCTGTCCCCCAGACAACTGCATTATAAGGATGAGGCTGTGGCAGTGCAGAAAGGAAGAGTATCCTGGGTGTCATGCCACTGATCACTTCCACCAGGCAGTTTTTTTCTTTCATTCATTCATTCATTCATTCATGACCTACCCCAATACGTCACCCTAGTGTTTGCCTGTTTTAGCCAAAGGATACTCCACTCTATGGACTATGTCACCCCACAGGAAACACCTAGATGAATGCCCTCCTCCCAGAATGGGCGCACTCATTCCTCTCTCCCACCCTGCCAACACCTCAGATCCTAAGCCACTAAATGAACCTGGTCACCTTGACTGTAGCTAGGGTTTTATTCCTCCATACCACAGGGGTGACCAAAGTCTGAATCACTGTTAAACATAAACTCAAATTAGACCCTAGTCAAATGAGCAATATTATCCGATTTTCCTTCTTGATATTGGCCCTGGAATACTTAACACTATTTTCTTAACATATTTTGATATAATAACTTAATGTTAGCCTTATCATTTTACTCTGGTGTTGTATACTGTAGAAACAAAGTCTGTTAACATGCTTACCAAAGTGGAGATATATTGTCATGAATAACTTTGATGTTTCAAGATTTGTGATTGAGTTTATATTCTATATTAATTAAATGCTATGATTGATTTATCTTCTAGAAGATTTGTAAACCCATAAGAGCACACATTTCCATGACTGATCTGTGATCTTAACAATGCATTGTGCAATATTTATATCATGGCTCAAGAAAATTAATGCTAAAACGTATTTCTTTATCTGGAAGTAAACTAAGCTATAGTTTGCTTAGGTGAATTTGTTTACAGTTTTCTGTTTAGATCATCAGAGTCCAGAACACAGCTGTGAGAGCATACTAGCTCAAAATTTCATTTGCTGTTGTTTCACATGCAAGACATGTGAGTGAAGTGAGCTGTTATTACTAATATGTGCCTGATAAAGGTTGGTCCAATCTTGCAACCTTCTGGACTAAGAATGAGAGAGTTTTTTCCACTGTTGTTAGTTCTCATTATTTCTCCCAAAGCACAGTGACCTTGGAGTAAAACTAATCAAGTTTGTGGGACTGAATGGCTTTTCATTTGCAATAAATACAGCTAATTTAATAAACATAATTGTTTATATTGTTCACAAGTTGAAGTATTGATAAATGGATTTCTGAATAATCAAGTGCAATTATTCTTTATTGTTTGTGTTAATAGTTTGGGAGTCTTTAGCATATAGTGAGAACATATTAAGTAGATAATGTAAACTGTTGAAGAAGTTGTAAAACTTCTTTAATGGATACTTCAGACAAGTCAGTTTGTGAAGCTTCTTTAAAGTGTTAATTATTACAGAGATGACATACAGTGAGCTGCTTTGTGGTGTAAGATTTTTTTTTTAATTATATATAGACTGAAGTATTATCCAGTAACTTCCACTATGAGTGGACAAATGAAAATCCTTGCAGTCTGCAGCCTCATCTCCTAGAAAGAAAACCTGCAAAAAATAACCTCCAAAAGGTTTTTTCTGCTTTTAAAAAAGTCCTATGTGTAACATGTTTGTAGATTTTATACATTACAAATGGAAATATTTTGACCATAATGTGCAAATGAGATTAATATGAAGAACTTCATTGGATAAATGTTTGTACTTTTGCAGAATCTATTCAGTAGTGCCTGAAACCGCAAAAAGATATGTCAGGATACTAAGAAAATAAACAATATCATGTGCCCCTTTTGTTTTATTGTTTTCTGTTAAACACTAACTGTACCAACAATGTCAAAGGGAGTTGTCTGAGAAGTTGCAATGATAATCATATTACCCTAAATGAAAACTGCATTGTTGGAGTCATGTAACATATATACATTGCTGATATCACACTAGCAACAGAGAGCTTTTTACAGGCAATATCATTTCACTAATGTTTGATGAACAAATATCAAATCATTATGT